>NC_044052.1:9359734-9364734 GCF_902167405.1 Gadus morhua
ACGCAGCGATCCAGCTGTGCCTGGGTCACGGTGGGGTCTGCGATACCAGCGAGCTTCCAGACAGCAGTGTCTCTCTCTCCGCCTGGACGCGGGAAGTCCAGCACTCAGACCGCCACTTACACCATTCCTGGGAGGCCAGAGATGAAACCCTAACATGGGGAACAAATCTCAAAGCAAAAGTTCCTTCCGTGCTGTGGAGGACCTCAGCGACTCCGTCCCCCCTTGACCCCCCACCAATAAACCCTATCTAAGATGCCCTCATCACGAAGAGTCGCGTACAGAATGAACAAAGAGCCGGTTCATCCACCGGGGAGGGGAACTTGAAGGCCTCGCTGAGGAGCAGGTGGGCATGCCGCTCCTGGCTCTCAGGTGCTGTGGAGGAGAGGAGAGGGGAGGGGTCAAGCAGAGACAAGCTGCTGGTTAATTGGAATGTTGCAGTGACAAGACGCCCCCGAGACCCCCCCTGGTGCCATGTGACGCCTGGCTTAACAGAGAGAGAGAGAGAGAGAGAGAGAGAGAGAGAGAGAGATTGAGGGAGAGAGAGGGAGAGAGAGAGAGAGAGAGAGAGAGAGAGAGAGAGAGAGAGAGAGAGAGAGAGAGAGAGAGAGAGAGAGGGAGGGAGGGAGGGAGGGAGGGAGGGAGGGAGGGAGGGAGGGAGGGAGGGAGAGAGAGAGAGAGAGAGAGAGAGAGAGAGAGAGAGAGAGAGAGAGAGAGAGAGAGAGAGAGAGAGAGAGAGAGAGAGAGAGAGAGAGAGAGAGAGAGAGAGAGAGAGAGAGAGAGAGAGAGAGAGAGAGAGAGAGAGAGAGAGAGATCTTGCACATCCCTCCTTTGGCTAGCAGGCCAATTAGAGGAGCACCGGGTCTAATGGATGCCGTGAGCTTTGTTTATCTCTGAGAAAAGTAGGCAGAGAGAGAGAGAGGGAGACAGAAAAAAAGAGAGAGAGGAGAGAGAACCAGAGGGAGAGAGAGAAAGAGGAGGAGAGGAGAGTCAGGAAGAGTTATATGTTTAGGTATGCATTTATGGATATGTTTATAGATGATGGATGGGTGAATTAATGGATATCTGAGTGTGTATGCACAAATGTGTCTGTTTATGTGTGCGTGTGTGTGTGTGTTTGTGCGTGCGTGCATGCACAATGCAGTCCGGCGGCACCTTCAATGATTATTCAGTCTCCTCTCGCATTTCTCAACGTCTGCCTCTGCTACTGTCTCCTGCTTTGATATCACATGGAGCGCTGGCTTGACGTCTGATACACACCGCTCTGACTGGGGCTCTGCTCGTGGGCACGGAGGATCGATGACACACACACACACACACACACACATACACATGCCGCCACCAACAGGCACACACACTCGGGCAGCTCTTGGGCAGCTAAGTAGCTAAGCAGGGTGCTTAACTGAACCAACGGTGGACGAAGGGAAAACAAACACAGGAGCCAGCAGTAAATCACCTCCATCCGCAGTGGCTCACTGGGAGATCGGGGGCCCTCCGGGGCCCAGTGAGAAATGGCCCCCCATGTCCTAGGACCAGCAACCTGACAGTGAGCAACTCCTCTCTGCCAAGTGTGTGTGTGTGTGTACGTGCGGGTGCGAGTGCGTGTGTGCATGTATGCATGTGTGCACGCGTGAATCCGAGTGCACGTATGTGTGTGCGTACGTGCGGATGGTTGTACGTGCCTGCGTACTTGCGAATTTTTGTGTGTGTGTGCATGTAGGTGCGTGCGGATGTGTGTGTGTGTGTGTGTGTGGGGTGTGTGTATGTGTGAATGACGGCAAAGTGAATGATCCTATCCGTGCAAACCCACCGGCCAGCGACTTTAAAATGAATGTCAGCTGGCTGCAATAAAGTTCCTGTACGCCTCGTTGGAAGCAGGCAAGCCCCCTGGCCATAGCAAGCTCTTTGTGAGGAGTCAGAGGGAAGGGTTGGGGGGACAGGGGGAACAGAAGGGTCTGGCCCTATAGCGGCTTTTTGCCCCCTCCCACCCACATCCTCTTCTCGTCCCATCTCTCCCATGCCAGGAAGTGGAGAGGTGGACCTTTGACCTACAAAGGGTGTTTCCCTGCAGCAGCCCGATCTCCTCCAGGCCGGCCGGCCTCCGGAGCCACAGAGCTGTAGATAGAGCTGTGGAACAATCCGGGCCCCACAATGGTCTCCCCTTTCCTTGACCCCTCATTCCGACCCGTACGTATAAATCAAAGCTAATCAAATCAATGCAAGGGTTATTTGGCTAATGTGCAGCGCTAGTAACGCACCGTAGCGGTCGTGGGAATGAAATGCCACTGGAATGGAATCTGGACTTCTGAGAATCCTTTCAATAATATTAGAGAGAGGAATGTCCTAATCAAACAATGCGGCTCTGTAAGAACAGTAGTAAATCATAAATGCAATTTGTTTAGCGTGATTTCATTATAAATCAGTGAATTGGAAGTTGAGTACGGTCAATGTCTTCTCAGTGTAAGGGCGCCTGGCAAAAATACTATATTCCTGCTGTTATGGCTGCCATGACAATGACTCAAATGTCGGCAAATTTCAAACCCTGTCCACTACTTCAATCTTGAAGCCCCCCTGGCACACACACACACACACACACATTCACAAATACACACTGACACAAATGGAAACACATTATTGGACACACACACACACACACACACTCACACACACACTCAGACACACACAGACACCCCGCCACAAGGGACAAAAACACAAAAAGGCAGAGAGAAAGAGTGCAGAGAAGACCGCAATTTGAAGCCCTGTTGACGGTTCCATTACACTCTGGCCCCGGCCCCCCTCAGGTGCATCCTTCCACCTGGTGGGCCGTTCCAGCCAAGGCTGGAGCGTGCCGACCGCCCAGAGGAGGTGAGGGGACATGGGGGAGAAGGAGGGGGGGGGCCGAGAGAGAGAGGACAGCTCCGCAGCACTCTGTTAGATGGGCTGGTTGCGTGGCATGCCGGCAGCGACTCAGTGGGCTCTAGAGCCGTAGTGGCATGCTGATTATGACTGTGTGTGTGTGTGTGTGTGTGTGTGTGTGTGTGTGCGTGTGTGTGTGTGTGTGTGTGTGTGTGTGTGTGTGTGTGTGTGTGTGTGTGTGTGTGTGTGTGTGTGTGTGTGTGTGTGTGTGTGTGTGCGGGGGGGGGGGTCTATAACCACAGTCCATTACTCTCTGGACCGGGGAGCGGTATGGCGAGGTAATGCTGACTAACAGTGATAAACTTTTGGGCTGACGTACATGTATACATGTCCCCTACTGAGGAGGGGCTGCTTCTTAATAGTCGCTATCTCCCGACAGCTCCACTCATTGGGTGCCATTTCGGAACTAATGACTATTAGGCCAAATAAACAGGCGGCTGAGGCTCTGCGGATAATTAGTTTGCCATTTTAAGTGCTTAGCCTAGCCGTAGCAATAGAGGCTGTTTGTGCCTCTGTGTGTCTCCTGGTGTGTGTGTTTGTGTCTATGTGATTGTGTGTGTGGGTGAGTGTGAATGTGTGTGTGTGTGTGTGTGTGTGTGTGTGTGTGTGTGTGTGTGTGTGTGTGTTTCCGTGTGTGTGGATGAGATTGTGTGTGTGTGTGTGTGTGAGGGTGTGCAAAGCCAATACACTAGACTGTGTATGCGTCTTGGTGCAGCGCTTTGTGTACGCAGTGGGGAGAGCAGGGGACAATATTACACACTCTGAGACGCGACCGCACAAAGGATCCAGGTGTGAGAACAGAAGTGTTTCCTGCTGTGTGAGAGGACATTGTAACGGACGCCCATTAGTCTTAAGCATTCAAAACAATGCCGTGGGTGGGAAGTAATGATTGTTTGTCATAAGCCTCGCGTGGGGTTGTGTTTCTGTTCTCGTCTTCCGCCCTGGGGGGGGGGGGGGTGTGGCCTGAGTGAGTAGGGTCGTTGCCCGGGCGATGTGGTGGTAGACTCTCAATGAGCCAGGGCTCCAGAGGGCAGCTCTGTTTGCCGTCCTCCCCTACCGGAACCAGATGAGTCTCAAGGATCTGCGGCCGGCCGGCCTCGCGTTTCACCTGCTAGCACGTGTGCAACACAAAGCAGATGGTGTCGCGGCACGTCGCGCGCGTCCCGTAAGCTAACGCTCATTAGCCGGAGCGCTTTTACTGGTGGCTGTGTTCTGTTGTGCTGCATTGACGTTTACACACCTAATTGATTTTCCATTAAGGGGATTTTGGTTGGACTTAAATGGATGTGCGGATCAGTGTTTGTGTCATAATAATAGGTGGTAGTGGGGGGGGGGGGGGGGGGGCGGGGGGGGGGGGGGGATAAGCTGTCAATCAGGATAGTAACTACAGCGGTGGTGTGATCTGGCGGAGCTCTGAGTCATCCGGAGCAGAAGATCCCTGTACGTTCTCTCCAGCTGCATTCGGTCCATCTTCCCACAGCTAGCCATGGAGCTTGGTTGACCTTTGCTGAGACCCTCATTTTAATCTCACAAGAGTCAAAAAGAAACCTAACAAACAGAAAAAAATATCATTTTTGTCTGTGATTTGTGCAGCTTGGTCCTGGAAAGATCTGAAGCTTATCTCTTTAATCTTTGGAAATAAAAAGGACTTAATAGTTTCTAAAAGATGAAAACACATCTCTCTCTCTCTCTCTCTCTCTCTCTCTCTCTCTCTCTCTCTCTCTCTCTCTCCCCCCACTCCTCCCTCCACTCGTTGGCTGTTTTCAATCTATGCTGACATCCCTCGCCTCTCTCCCGGTCATCCTATCTGCGGCCCCCTCCCTTCGATGCAGGCCCCCGTGGGGGCCGGGGCCGTGGCTGGGCTACGGCTGGGCTGGGGGCCCAGTGCTGACAGCCTGGCGGTGTTTCTCCCCTCTCTAATCTCTGTTTGTATTGTTGTCTGCCCCCCGTGCATTCAGCCCCTAATCTGCCCCCACTGGCCCAGCCCATGCGTCGCATCATAACCAGGACTTCCTCTATGACCTCTATTGACTGGGACGCCCTTTGACCCTGTCATTCTGTATTCCATACACGAGGCATACGAACAT
>NC_044052.1:9372234-9387234 GCF_902167405.1 Gadus morhua
CAATTTGATTTAGTGGGTAGGAAGAGATAAAGTGCTGTTTGTGGATGGGAGCCTTGTGCATGTACGCTATTTCACCAGAGCCCCTGAAGGCCCTAAAGAGGGACAGTTAGGCATCCTACAATGGTAAGTTTTGCCTTTGACTGGAGAAACTGTCTTTCTTTCTCCACTTGCTCTTTCTACCCCATCTCTCTCTCTTTCTCTCCTTCTCTATCCATCCCTCTTTATTACTCTCTTTAGGTAGTGGCTCTATCTATATGATACACTGTGGATAGAACTAGGGAATGGTAGGGTTGTGTTTCAACTATCTTGCTTCAGAATCTAACTCAGGGGATGGTTTTCCAGTCAATTTGGTTCTGACTGTTGATTCATGGATTATATTGCAGTTTGCTAGAAGTGTAGTCCGTCGCAAATCAATACAGATAATCATCTGAATCCTTTTTTGGTTTGAGGGCAGAAAACAATAGCCTGCTTTTGCATGAAAGCTCTCTAACCCTTAAACCATATTCCTATATATCATATTACATTAAATACGCCTCAAAATAAACACACTTGTTATTACCTGACTGGAAAATGTTCAAAACTGAGACCATCGAAGATGGATTCCATTTGGGCTGCTTTAGTTTGTTTGTTTAGCTCATTCACCACAAAATATAATATATTCCTTTTTTTTGTAGTCACCGTTAGAGAAACCCAACATGGGTATTTCCCTTTATGTAGCTGTTTCCAGCAACCTCGGTTTTCTGTTTTCACAGTTTATTATACTCCTCCAGCCCGTTTGATCGTATGCCACAGAGTAGGTGGTGGCCAAAAGCACACATTCACTGTAAAGTCAAGAGTGAAATCTGAAATTCATTTCCCAAGAAAAAACTCTTAACATATTCAACATTCTTATTTTCGAGAGAGTCAAGATTTTTATTAACCAATGAGGTGCACTGTTTTTCACACGTGCAAACTCTCACATGTGCGGTTGTCATGACAAAAAGCCTGCGGTATTACTACTCACCCAATGATTCAGACAATTGGAAGAGGAAGTATTGTATCACAATTTTCTGAATTCCCCCAAAACCCCAATAACACATCGAATAAAGGGCACGTCTGACATTCTTATTTGGTGATATATATATATATATATATATATATATATATATATATATATATATATATATATATATATATATATATGTATATATATATTAGTGCAAGTCTGTTAAACAAAGCAACAGGAGGAGTTTGTGGCCTATTTAAATTCTGTCCTTTTTATTCTTGAACAGAATAAACGCTCAAACCTTTAATTTAACTGTATTTAATGAGCCATATTTAAAATGACTATACTATCCGATCAACACTACTGAGATCGCACTGTAGCATATTCCTAAAGAATCCTTAATGACTCTAGCAGTAGCATTGAGTAAATGGGTTACATAGGCTACTGTTGGCGCATGAGGTTCTCACTACCTCCCCCACCGCCGCTGCTGAGTGGCCTGAGCATACAGTTGGCCCTCGCTGAACCAACAGTGTCCCAGCTGGTGGTCCGTTTGCGTAGCCCTGACAACAGACAACCGCTATTAAGCAATGTGACCCGCTACACTAACTAGCAACTCCCCATATCTTCGACTCCCCCACCCTCCATTCACCCCACTATCTATACACCCCCCCCCCCCCCCACCCCCATACACCCCCACCCCTGCCATCTGACTCTGTGGACATTCCCCGGGGTATGACATCAGCGCGGCGGGGTCAAATCCCTCAGAGCCGATTGGCCGAATTGGCAGAATTGCTGATCAGCTCCAAAGATCACAAAGTCTTGCCAAGAGGTGACATAAGCGCGTTGAGGCTAGCCAATGGTTGAGAGATGCCTGGATGGCCCTAAGGCAACATCCTATTCACTGAAAGACAAGGGCATGCACGCACACAAACACACACCACACACACACGCACAAACACACACATACACATACACACACACAGAAAATCAGCTTTCCAGTAACAACAAACACGGCCATGTGTCACCTTACAGCGATTCGGCAGGGAGTTAGCATTTGTGCTTAGCACGCGACGATTGTGCCCTCTCTCTGCCTCTCTTTGGCTTAAACATGGAGGAGAGTAGAGCTTTTTTGTCATGGAAACGAGATAGCGTGGGTGTACATCTATGAACTGTACACACAATCTGGTCCAGCGTGACTCAACTCCCGTCCTGCTCATTGCGCTGAGTTAGCACTAGGTTTTGAACATTTTCTACATATGGGCCAGTTCCTGGAAATAAGTGTTTTTATTAATTCACACTCGGCTACTGAGAAGTCTGATTCTCCTTAAGAAAAGCTCTGGTTCTCCTATGCTACCCCACCCCTTAACGGATGAGTCATGAAAATGGCTTCCGCAGGAAGCCATTTTCACTCATAGTGATCGGTAGTTGGTGGGGGGGGCTCCCCCTTTGACACTTGACTTTGACATTTGACTCAACACGACGAGCACTGCTTGGCCTTACTTTGATAAACACTGAACGTGGAACAGAGACGATGGCATGCTCTGCCTTGATCTCAGCCACAGATCCTCTCTCTGTTGATCTATGGGTGCTTCTGTCTTCATCAGAACCGCCTTACCGTAACTGGTGCTATTTCTGTTTTAGGGACTTTTTGCTTTGTTGATGCATTCCATTTCTCCATTATCGTTATAAAAAACGTTTACATGGCGGGTGTCACAATGCCGGGAATTCGTTTTTCCACTACCCCTCCCCCCCCCCCCCCCCCCCCCCCCCCCCCCCCCCCCCCCCCCATAATCACAGAGTATAGAGCTGTGTAAAAAAGAATCCCCTTTTAATTTACTGTTTCCTGTATCTTCTGCCTAATGGGGCCATTCAGCAGCGAGCGCGGACATAAATAGAAAACGGCCTCGCTCATTACCCCATAATACACTCCTCCCCAGGGTCGACCCACAAGAGCGGCCATTGTGGCGGGGTCTAGGGAACCGCTGCGTGTGGTATGCCGTGGCTGGGTGAATGAGAAGCACTTAAGAGGAAAGCCGCCGAATGAGTCAGTGCACATGGCCGTTACACATCCCTTGTTGCACAAGCCACTGGGGAGATTCCTGTTTACAAGGGAGAGCACGAGATCCCGTCAGACCACAACCCGCCCTGCGTGACACGCTGAAGATGCCTCGGCGACTCCTCTCTCTCCGTCCCCCCCGCTGCGCCGCTGCCCATGGGCTCATCTAGGGGGGTCGAGGGTCAGCGTCGGTATGGCAGAGATATGGGGAAGGGGGGGGGGTGCCCTCGTGTTGTCCTGACCAGCAGGAAGGAGCTGGAACAAGATGTCTTCCACGTGGTCGCGCCCCGGGCGATAGCGTAGTGGCTTTTGGGATGCAACGAGTTTTATCTGATCGTCAAGACAAAATTGCTTTCTGACTTTTCTCACAGCTTTTCCTAAATGTTGTTGTGTGCGTGCGTTTCCTTTTATGCCATCGTGAAACTTTGAGGGAAAGTGCGATGATTATGCAGCAACGTTTAGGTGATTGGAAAAATATGCAAGCTCGCCAACAGACCCATGAAAATAGGCAATATATTTGATGGAACACAACGATAATACAGCATAACAATTGGTCATATCGTTCCCCCACACACTACCAACTGGGAATGAGATTGAAACTGTGGCGCATGCAATGACCACTCACCAGTATCTCAGGGTATTTGAATACCCAGACAGACAGAGAATCAGGGCTCTGAATATCAGATGGGCATCCGACCAAACCCTGCTAGTGTTTACAACAAGAAATAATCGGTTGACTTTATGGTTCACCATCTGTGTTTGCTCTAAAGGTACAGCAAAGTATATGTGTGTACCACAGTGCGTACATGTGGGGAATGTATAGATAAATATATTCTCAGACATCATAGAGCATGAGTGCAGTTCAAATCGACTGTAAACGTTTGTCTTTGACACTGTGTTGACTCTGTATCCGTCTCAACTCGCGATGAAAGACTGAGATTTATGCTGCACCTCTTACAGTTTGATAGCACAACGTTTCGAGATTCACTCTGAGAGATTCACCAGTAAACAAAATATGACGCCTCTGCTGAATTCTGATTTCAATTTAGATGCTTTTCATCTTCCAACAGGGTTTCTCCCTGCCACTTTGTTTTGGCAGTTCATCGCTGGCGAGGGGGAAAAAGACATTGAGAGACAGAGCAACAGTTTATTGTGTTCTTATCTGACTGCTCTTCTTGCCGTCAAGGTTATGCTGTTGCCTTGCGCTATCGTCTAGTAACTCCCAGAGCAAGACATGCAGCTCATTCTCTCGTGTAGACATGTTGCTACTTCATATTGAGTTCAACAACATAATCCACAATACAAGAAATGATGAAAGATATATGAGATATATGAGATATATGTGAGAGTTTCTCTCTTGTATAGACATATAGGCAAGTTTATATTGAATTCAAAAACGTACTCCGAAATACAGAGATGACTGTGAAGATTTGAAGTGTGCTTGGATATTGGGCAATTAATGTAAGCACTGCATGGCATCTCTCACCATGAGGAAGAGAAATAAGAAGCTCCTTTGGGATCGTTGATATTGATCTTACCTACGGGTGGAAGAGAGCCTCTGCCTCTCATTATTAAAGAAGAAGGATCGAAATCCTATTGGTCTACTTTCTTATATTGCATAAAACCCAGCGAATAGCAAAGAACTTACACAATGATAAAATTGCATAAAACTGACTTAAGTATGTTACATTTTTTGTTGTTATCAATTCAATACCAGCATGGCCACTTGCAACCAGAAAGAGGCTATATAGTCCGATGTTGGGCTTGTTTGGTGCTAATTGGTAAATGGTGTTTTATTTCACCATTCATCAAAACATAGACATTATTTTGGCCTTATAACCTTGGCTTTCTCATGAGAAATAATGTGACATTCCCAGGTTTTTTATTATTCAGCTTTCTAACACGAAGGGGGCGCAATGTTTTGACAGCTTTCAGCCCCTCAACGAGCAAGGGGAAAGAAATGTCCAAATGAGAAAGAGATGGGAGGGAGAGGGAGGGGAAATGGTACAAGGGAGAGCGCAAGAGAGAGGCAGGGAGAACGAGATACAGAGACCAACAGCTAGAGTGGGGGGGGGGGAAGGGTGTGGCCGGCTGGGGGAGGGGGATGTTGAAGGCTTTGAGGGGGATGGGGCGGGGGGGGGGGGGGGGGGGGGGGGGGGGGGGGGGTAGCTGCTCAATGTCACAGGATTCCACGATTCCAACAATATGGGTGAAGAGGGGGGATGGGGTGGTCTAGCCGTGCGTTTGTATCCAAGGAACGAGCTGTCTGCTGACGGCCTGCACTGCATTGGGATGGAGAAATAATCAACAGCAAACACACACACGCAGACGAACGCACACAGAAACACACACGCACACACACACACACACACACACACACACACACACACACACACACATACACTAACATACAAACAAACACAAACACACACACAGATTCACGAACACACACACAGATACACAAACAGATACACAAACACACACATACAGATACACACACAGACAACTACATTGTGTTGAGTAACGGAACATGGGGACCCTTTAGGACGACGGCCCAACGAAAGGTGCGGCAGGAGGGAAAGTAGGCCACGTCTGCACATTTAATGAGGCAAAAGAGAATAGAGCAGCAACGGGCTTATGTTTTCATCCTCCTCCTCCGACAGAGCTGCTCCCTACTGAGAGCCGCAGACGTTCTCCCCGGCGGAGACGACCTCAGGAAGATCACGTGCTGAGCAGAGCGAAAGAGATCGAGGCTGACCCCAGGTCTGTGTGTCACGGCGCCATCGTTGAGGTTTTCGTTTTAAAAAGAATTATGTTTGCTAAGCCTGCGATCCGATTCCTTGGGTTTAGGGTGTATCAGCTTCCCTAGGGCCTGTCGTCCGATGGTACTCATTCAGTACCCAATGATTCTAATGGCGGGGTGCCTACGACAGGGGTGTCCTTGCTGAAGAGAGGGCTGGATGTTTTTATATTGCCATACCCCTATGTACAGACAACCGTTTCTCTGAGACCGAGTCTATTTCAGTGGAGATGCGCTCAGGCTAATCTTACCTGGGGGACCATGTCGCTATAACAGGCATGCACACAATCCCAACCATATACACACACACATGAACACACACACACACACACACACACACACACACACACACACACACACACACCACACACACACACACAAACACACAATACACTGTCCCATTGGACATCCACTGAAAGATATGCGAATGCAATCACATTCAAATTCATGCTCACGCACACACAATTTATGCTGCACCTCTTACAGATTGATAGCACAACGTTTCGAGATTCACTCTGAGAGATTCACCAGTAAACAAAATATGACGCCTCTGCTGAATTCTGATTTCAATTTAGATGCTTTTCATCTTCCAACGGGGCTTCTCCCTGCCACTTTGTTTTGGCAGTTCATCGCTGGCGAGGGGGAAAAAGACATTGAGAGACAGAGCAACAGTTTATTGTGTTCTTATCTGACTGCTCTTCTTGCCATCAAGGTTATGCTGTTGCCTTGCGCTATCGTCTAGTAACTCCCAGAGCAAGACATGCAGCTCATTTTCTCGTGTAGACATGTTGCTACTTCATATTGAGTTCAACAACATAATCCACAATACAGGAACACACACACACACACACACACCACACACACACACACACACACACACACACACACACACACACACACACACACACACACACACACACACATACACACACACACACACACACACACACAGGATAATGGGGACAACATTGTATCCAGAGACAGCTGAATATGTTGCTAATTACATCCTGAGGTAGCTACAATGTTGGATTCTGCTTTCACTAGACCTTATTGTGCTGCTTACAAATTAATATAAAAATATGGTGGAGGTTATTACAGAGTTTATATATATATATGTTGACCTATTGGACAACCCAAGCAATCTCTGTGCCTTCATGAACGAATTGACCAAACCTGTAAAGCTATTGCGTACCACATACTGCATCGAAAGAAGCATCGAAAATCAAATCAACATTTTAGAATCGAGAATCCCATGACAGTTTTTTTTTGATTTCAGTCTGATTACTTATTTGCCTTTGAATTGAATTGATTGACTTCTCATCATCGTACGTGCCGGTGAGAGCAGGATCTGTCTAACGAGGTCCACTATTTGCTGTTTCTGGAGGCATGCATGGAATATTTGTGGCTTTGCGCGTCACCAAACTGCGAAACATTTCTCTAGACAGGCTGTCATCTTGTTTTACGTCTCAATATTTATGAGATGGGGGTCACATGACACAATGTACCACCTCACTGCGTGTCTTGCACCTTGAGACCTTATTTGCTGCACCCGACCAAACAGTTTATCGAAGATGTTGTGTTTTTTTATGACTACATTAATCGCAATGTCTTGGAATAGACAAGATGCAGGGGAAGTAGGACTTCCTGTGTCATTTGATAACAGACCGTGTTAAGGTTCCCGCCTTATTAAAACAACTCATCATATGGGGATTCACATTCACGTCTACTCATCGATGTAGATTCACATTAAAAGCACTCTCTCTCTCTCTCTCTCTCCTCTCTCTCTCTCTCTCTCTCTCTCTCTCTCTCTTCTCTCTCCCACTCTCTCTCTCGCTCCCTGTCTTTCCCACTCTCTCCCACTATCTCCCTCTCTCTCCCGCTGCCTCTCTCTCTCCTCTCTCTCTCTCTCTCTCTCTCTCTCTCTCTCTCTCTCTCTCTCTCTCTCTCTCTCTCTCTCTCTCTATCACAAAACAACACCCACATTAAACCGTAAAACATTCACAACAAATGACAAGGAATCAGGGGTCTCTCTACAAAACAGGCTGATGTCTGCCGTGTCTTCCTATATTGTCCGGAAAACAACCTTGGTAAGTCTACTGTTGTTTCTCCGCCTTTCATATAAAATGACAAATATGCCTCAGTGTTCCAGCTGAGTGGGGTTCATCTGTCATTCTGGACCCCGGATGGGATGAAGGATGGAAGGAGGAGAAGGGGGAGAAGGGGGAGAGGGGAGAGGTAGAGCGCAAAGCTAGAAAGCGAGAGATGTTGTACTGAGTGCACTTGATTGCGTCTGATTGCAGCTGGTCCTTGTGGGAAAAGTTCAGCCTTACACATACGTACACACAAATGCACACACGCACATGCGTGCACATACAGCCACACACACACAAGCATACACAAACACACAGACACACACACACACACACACACACACACACACACACACAGTAGGCCCACAGATTTTTGATTGGCCCATCTGGCTCCGCATCGCATCAGCATTTCATGTAGGTAGGTGTGCGCATGCACATGTGCACAAACAGTCTGTGGGTGGTTATGCGTGTGTGTGTGGTTGCACCCACTCGGAAGGGAGTTCAGAAATAAGTTGTGAAGGGTTGGCGTTTGTGTGTGTGCGTGTGGGTAAACCGTGTGTGCAAAGCAGTCATGTTATTTATGTAATGTACTCACTGATTGAGTCAGGGCACGTCAACCCACTTGACTTTTTAAACGTATCTCGACATGCTAATTCTATAGCACTCAGTCTCAGTCTCGTGTTTTCACGACTTGCTTTGTGTACGGCTGCTCAGGCTTAGGGGGATCTGAATGGGGAATTTCTCTCTCTGTCTCTCTCTGTCTATCTCTCTTTCTCTCTCTCACTCTCTCACAACAAGGATGTAAAGTGCTTTACATAGCAATCCGGGCATGGGTTTCCAACGATAATAATAGCACATTATTAATACTTTTGGGGCTTTACGGTATTGTGGCTTTGGGTTCAAGTGAATTCCAATCGGTCGAGCGAGGATGAATATCCGGCAGCATCTCTCAAGTGCTTAACACAAATAATAAACAAAGGCTTATTAAAAAAATGAGTGGTTTAGCATTGAGGCTCACAGTGAAAACAGCGATGGACCGTATTCTCACACATACTCCCAGCAAGGTCACATGACTTCCTGTTAATGAAATGCATCGGTGCCTTCTCTCTTGTGAACAGCGCGTTGACCTGGCAGACCTCGATTGTGGAGCCTTGAACCCTTGGTAAAACCCCAGCCAAAGCCTTTACCGCCTGTTTGTGAAGCCGTGGCTTCACAAACAGGCGGTACATGTAGTTCCTGTCAGTGGTTTGCGGTGGTTGGAGGCAGAAACCCCCTTCGCTAATAAGTGAGCTGGAAATATGTGATTTCATTATCGTAATACAAAGCCGATGCAGTTTTCATTGTTTGGTTAGGACATCAGTGACGAGTTAATCTCCATATTATGTTTTCCTAGAGGTCCCGTTGACAGTTTAATTTCATTTAAAAGTTATTCAGGATTTAGAGCACTGCCAGGCGGCCATTAAAGTCGTTAAAATCTCCAAAAAACGATGGTGTAAACAAATGGCATCAGGGTCTATGGCCCAGATCCGTAGACAACTCTCTAGGTGGGGCCTGACCTCCACCACAGAGGAGAGGGGGAGCAGTGGGAGACAGAGGGATGGAGAAAGGGGGGGGGGGGGGAGAGTGGACAAGGTCTACTATGTTTAGCAAGCGGGCAACCTTGACCATCATCCAAAGTGTTTTTGCCACGGTGACCTCCAGAGGAAGGGCAGGTGGGGACTCTGGCAGAGCATAACAGAACCGCACAACGCCAATATAACACGATCTGCTAGGCGCTCAGAGGCAGGTAAAAGAGGCCGCCGGCGACCGCCCAGGCAGCCAACAACAGGGAGGTCGATAGCACTGGCTCCAGCCCGTGTGCAGTAACCCAGATGAATCCAACACAAACGGCGACCAGAGTGCTTACACGTCGTTTCCCTTTGTCCCGGGCCCGGCGGCCGGTCCAACCTGTGAGCCAGCGGGGGTGGGGGGGCGGCTGGGCGGAGCTAGGAAATGAGAACACCAAAGTAATCGAGTGAACGTATTGATCTTCCGTCCGTGCCTCTCTCTTCTCCCCTCATCACGATCCCTCCCCCACTAAGAGGCCTGATCTCAGCCTGTGTTAGCCGCTGTATGTGAGGCGCTGCCGGAGCCGGGGGCTAACCCCCTTCTGCACCCCCCACCAGGGCGGGAGGGGGAGGGGGGGGGCTACTGGTGGAGCTCCCAGAGCCTCCAGGAGGCGGGCAGCACCTGGAGGGACCCGCGCCAGCACGGGGTGGTCCCCCCTGGGATCACAGGCTTCTCCGACGACCCTCCAGCCAGTACGCCGGCCCACCTTGGTGTGAGTTGACCCTCGCAGTTCAGTATGTGTGTATGTATGTGTGTGTGTGTGTGTGTGTGTGTGTCTGTTTGTGTCTGTTTGTGCATACACGTGAGCGTGTGTGTCTTTGAATATGTGTTTGTGGTTTTGCGTCTATGTATGTTCACACATGTACACGTGTGTGTATTGGAGTATGTCTGTGTTGTGTCTGCGTGTGTGTGTGTGTGAGTTTGTGTGTGGGTGGGGGCTCCACTACAGGAGACCTCCGCTGTAGAATAAAGTTGTCTGTCAGCACGTTGAGTGGAGGGGGTCGACGGAGTGAATGCAGTCATTCACCAGCAGCTCACCTTATCAGTAGAGAGGGCCCGGCCCAAGGGCCCTCTCTCCCCACGCTGACACCGTGGCCTCCAGCCGCCCTCAGGTCCCGCAGTCTGTTACCCGCCCACACCCCCCTCTCTACCTCCAGGGCCCCAGGGAGTAGAGTCAGTCACCCCCGTCAACGCGTCTCCGCACTCGACGCTGACAGGGTGCCAGGGAGCCCCCAGAGCACGAGGCAGTGCCACGTCGTTCCTCAAAGTCGTCGTCGTCGTTGTTCCTAATCACAAAGTCTCGGGTGGGATTCAACGCATTGTTTTTGTACTAAGCCCCTCAAATGACTCAAAAACTGGGCGACCACAGCTTCAATCCATCGCAACAAAGTATTCCCTCGATCCTTTGAGAGCCTCTATGCCCGTTTCGTTTCGTACTTTGACACTTTTCTACTTTCACAGCTCCCACAGTTGGCTGCCTTTGGAGTCCAATGTCTCGCTCTGAGAGGTACGGTGTAAAGAGGTTGAGGGACGGGAGACGAGAATGTTTCTTTGAAGCACAAACGGAGAGAGAGGAAGACATCCAGAGGTGGAGAAGGAAAGAGACAGAGAGACAGAGCCCAGGAGAAACCAGTAGACAGAGATTTCATCGAAATGAGAGTGAGATTTCAGCAGAGAGATGTTGACAGGATTTTCCATAACTTCCTTTTTTTTGGTTCTGAACCGAGCTGGATATAAACATGCCGGTCGTAGGTGCGATGAACAGTTCAAGGGGGAGGGAGGGAGGGACGTGGAAAGAGAGGAGGAAAGAGGAAAAGCCAGAGGGCTAATGCATGCTGGGGCCAATCAATCCTGAGTGACGGTCACTTTGGAGCAGAGCAGGCGGACAGATGGAGTCCGTCCCCCTGGCTGAGATCCCCTCAGTCCACTGCTCTCTACACCCATACACAGCCTCACACACTGACGCACACACTCCCTCTCACACACATACACAGCCTCACACACTGACGCACACACTCCCTCTCACACACATACACAGCCTCACACACTGACGCGCACACTCCCTCTCAGACACATACACAGCCTCACACACTGACGCGCACACTACCTCTCACACACATGTATAGACACAGACGTACACGGTCACACACGTGCACACGCATGCATTCAAACACACACACAGACACACACACTTACGTAAGCACTCCCTCTCACACACATGTATAGCACACACACATGCACTGTCGCACACACACACACACGCACACACACACACACACACACACACACTAACATGTACTAACATGAACTCTATATACCATCATATATCACACCACACTCAAACACCCAAGCATACATTGATGTACACACACACACACACACACACACACAACGATAAGAAGACGAATAAAACCTCTTCGATCCGACATCGACTTGCAGCATTGTCATTAACGTCGGCAAATGTGTTTGTGAAGTGAGGAACAGCCCTGTCAGGCCACAGGGCGTGTAGCGTGTTGTTAACTGTGACAGGGATGAGTTAGGACACAGAGCCACATCAGGGGATCTTCGATTTCCAATAAGCATTGATTGCACTAAATGAGCACTGGAAATCGATTGCTATTAGGGCTGTGTTTGTGTGTGTGTTCTGTGTGTGTGTGTGTGTGTGTGGGGGGGGGGGGGGGGGGGGGCAATAACAATCTATATATTTTTTTTTTTAAACCATGTACCAAAACCAAAGAGTTAAAATATGACTAAGTACCCATTAGTGTCTTGTTTCAAAGGGAAACACGACCAGAAGGACGGGGGGCATATTTACGGCATGCTGGTGATAGAGGAAGGGGGGAGACAGGGAGGAGAGAGGGGGGGGGGGGTCTTGCTGTCAGAGCCCTGAAGGCTATAGCTAAAAGTGTTGAGCATTTTGATTGACAGACAGAGGCTCAGCCTACGCCCTGCCTCTTTGCCGGACCATGCCTCTCTGTCGACTATACAGAGAGCCACACACACACACACACACACACACACCCCCACACACACACACACACACACACACACACACACACACACACACACACACACACACACACAAACATACACACGAGATCCGCACACACACACACACATGCACCCACAAACACAGGCCTGCACACACACACACATGCACACATATACTTACACACACCAGCACGCACACACGCATGGGCACACATATGCACAGACATACACACACACACACACACACACACACACAAGCACAGACACTAAAGCACTCACACACTACACGAATATCCAATATACAGAGGCCCACATAAAACACACACACACCCGACAAAAAGAGGAGCGACGGTTTCAACAGCTGCAAGAATCCAGTTGCTGTATTTGGCTGCAGTTGTCACACATCACAATAATGTGTGAGCGGTTGTCTACATTACTCTCAACACTTAACCGCCTCAGTGTTTTCCTCAGCGCCTTCCTTCAGCAGTCCACACCAGCCCATACATTGGGTGTTTTGTGTTTGTGGCACACAAGAACCCACGGCCCACTTAATCCCTTTACTTCGGCCGCCATTCTTCCAGCAGATCTCGCTTCACGTTCACCTCCTCCTCACAGGGGGAAAAGGGGGTCATATCGCACAGGACCCAGATGGCAAAGCTTAGGAGAAATCCAACTCTTCACCAGGGGTAGAGAGACAGAAGGTCAAAAAGGCATTGGTTGAGAGAGAGGGGGAGATGGATGGAGAGAGAGAGGGGGGGGGGAATGAGAGAGAGAGAGAGAGAGAGAGAGAGAGAGAGAGAGAGAGAGAGAGAGAGAGAGAGAGAGAGAGAGGAATCAAGCTTGAAGTGAGAGCAGAGACCGATGCAAAGACAGCCCATTTATTTCCATAACCCAGCAACACACTAGAACTCATCCATTAAGGGCTTCTGGCCTGAAACTCTATTCCTTCGGTGCTTTCAAGCATTCTTGAAAACGCATTTAACGTCATACCTGCAGAATTTATTTCCATACTATTCATAACTTCAACAGCTGTTGCTCAGCAGAAGGGGCTCTGCCGCAGCTCCGTACCGTGTGAGCCCGTACCCAGTCCTCCGTCTCGCTGTCCCTGCATACAGCGGTAGTGATTTTTTTGTAGTTTATTTTCTGCTCTCCGGTTTGATCACTTCTACATGGAAATAGTTGAGTCTGCCTCTAACTATGTGCTGCTCCCCCACTGAGCTCCATAATGGAACGCCAATCCTCTCATACCATAATCACACTTTATTTCCATGAGGCTGACATTCTCCATAATGAAATCTTGGCTAATGAAGATATCTAATTAAAGACCTGATATCTCATTAAATGTGCATGCGATCGTCATCACAGAAGTTCTCATCCGGCTCTCAGATTCATTCTTGATAATGATTAAAAAAAGATCTAATCAACATGTTTCATCCACATGGATCAGGTGGCTTTGGTGAAGATGGCTCTAACATAAGCAACATAAACCTTCTCTGGAAATGGGCCTCCATGTGTTCCTACTGATCCGGAACCCAGTATTTTATGTACAGTACTGGATATCAACCAAGACCCTCTACTCTGCGTTGTTTCCGCCACATGCGGCGGTAATGAGGACGTTACCCTGGTAAACGTGTGCCGGCCAGCCCAGCAGCAGGCAGTTGTGTCCAACAGGTGACCGCATCATCGGCGCTGCCAACGCCACCGCCACTACTGCTGCTGCTGCTGAGTCTCCCCCCCCCACCCCCCCCCTGTAGACGGCTAGCCAGCCCGCCGGGCTCAATTCCTGGAGAAAGTCACACGGCAGATGGTGGTCAAGGAAGTGAATTTAGGCCTGGGACACATACACACATACACACACACACAACACACACACACACACACACACACACACACACACACACACACACACACACACACACACGCACACACAGACACACACACACACACACGCGCGCAAAACAGATGGGGGTTTGAGGTGAGACAAAGGAAAATTGGGGCTAGCCGGTCAACGTTCCCAGTTGAAAACAGAGAACCAACGAGGACGACACATGTGGCCACGCCCATTTTGTTTGTTTTTGTTTGTTTTGTGCGTCCTTGTGCCTTTGTTGACATGGCACACAGTGTCAGCCCTGGTCAAGTTCAATTTAGCCCTCTCGGCTGAATGGGCTAAATTACCCCGTTCCGGCAACCTCTTAATACGTCTTTTATGCTGCGTTGAATTATCATGCAAAGCAAGGCCATTTAATGTTAAATGCCTGCAATTTATCATCCCGATAGGTGGAAATATCACTGGCAAAAGTTACGGGATAGGGTATTCTAGGTCCTGAGAAGGAGACAGTAAGATCTACACTAAAGCAGTGTTTTACTAGTCTGCGTATCTCCAACTGATTCCACTGTATCCTGTGTCGGTTACCTCATATCTTCCATGTGGAATAACACGGTTTTCTCTTCCTTTCTTTCTGTGTTCCAG
>NC_044052.1:9389201-9396701 GCF_902167405.1 Gadus morhua
TGAGAGAGAGAGGGGAGAGAGAGAGAGAGAGAGAGAGAGAGAGAGAGAGAGAGAGAGAGAGAGAGAGAGAGAGAGAGAGAGAGAGAGAGAGAGAGAGAGAGAGAGAGAGAGAGAGAGAGAGAGAGAGAGAGAGAGAGAGAGGGACGGACGGACGGACGGACGGACGGACTGAGAGTGTGTGAATGAGTGAGTGAGGGAGGGAGGGAGGGAGGGAGTGAGTGAGTGAGTGAGTGAGTGAGTGAGTGAGTGAGTGAGTGAGTGAGAGAAGGAGATGCAGCAGGCCATTGAGTGGTAAGAGTGAGAGAGAGACCGTGGGTTAGAGAGGGCGCATCAGACACTTTTAATGCTGTGATTCGACCATGCAAATGTCAATAATTCAGGTTTCTCTGCAAGCACTGGCGACGATGTGCTCGTGACCTGTGGTTACACACAGAGCGAGCTCTGTAAGCGGGCAGATCAGCAGCCCCATCAAGCCCGCCCCGCTCTCTCTCCTGCGGGGAGGCTGGGGGCCATGAGCCGGGAAGTACAGCAGGCTAATGGTTTATTGATGGAGCCGGGACTCCGTACGAGCCAGTCACTCTGTTTCCTCAGAGCACCGAAAATGCACGGACTAGGTATCACACATTCTCTAGGAACCCATTCTCGGTTGATTCGTCTTCTTTTGTAGCACATCCGTCTCAGCCTGACAATTTACTTTTTTTTTTTACTATCGTCATTGGCCATTTGCTTTTCAGACAGAGAAATGGGCCGTTGAATGAGATGAGAGGAGGTGAAAGGCTAGATTTCATTTCGGTTGGAGCCGCGTATTTCATTGGCTTCCCACTGCGGTCCCCTGCTTACTCGCACTATACACCACTCTCACAGGCCTCCCTCTTTCTCTGTATTCACCATTTATCTGCGTGTGTGTGCGTCTCTCTCGCTCTCTCTCTCTGTCTCTGTCTCTGTCTCTCTCTCTCTCTGTCTCTCTCTCTCTCTCTCTCTCTCTCTCTCTCTCTCTCTCTCTCTCTCTCTCTCTCTCTCTCTCTCTCGCTCTCTCTCTCTCTCTCTCTCTCTCTCTCTCTCTCTCTCGCTCTTTCTCTCTCTCTCTCTCTCTCTCTCTCTCTCGCTCTCTCTCTCTCTCTCTCTCTCTCTCTCTCTCTCTCTCTCTCTCTCTCTCTCTCTCTCTCTCTCTCTCTCTCTCTCTCACACAAACACACTAGGAGCTCCAAGATTAATCCATTTGCAGACTAGAAAAAAGAAGGGAGGGAGTTGGCAGGGGCTGAAAAGAAAGAAAAAGCATCATTTGGCGGGGGGGGGGGGGGGGGGGGTCGGGGTTGGAGGGGGTTAACATGGAGGGAGACGAAGAGTGGAGCACTCTCAGCTAATCCCAGTCAGGCTCCTGCGGGCATCCATCTCATTTCAGGTCGGCCAGAACAGACGTATAGTGTGACAGATATTGAAAGAGTGTCAGGACCCCTTCTGATGCAGGCAGACAAGACACAGAGGGGATGTTGGAGTGATGTTAAGCTACAACAGTGCCGTCCTCGTTAAACTGGCCAGGCAGTGGGATATGAGCTCCAGCAGAAAGCAAACACCTCTGCCACTATTTGGAAGATGGATATGAAAAAGTACACTTTTTTTGCAGGCTTGATTGGCCATCAGAGGTGACAGTACCGAGCCCCACTCAGAGAACATGATGAACTGGAATGAGGAGGGGGGGGGTTAATTCAAACAGCAGGCCTTCAACACACGTGTGACCACTGACCACATGTTGCTTACACACCTCACTCCACTCCAGCAGAATCCTGCATTATGATTGGGTCCCACTAATCGCATTTTAAGCGTGTGCAGATTCCGGTTGATATCTCTCGTCAATGAAACTGAATCGGCCCCTCTGATTGGACGCCTGGTCAGAACGGACGCATGGCCAGACAGTCAGCAGATATCATTTGTACCTCTCTCGCCGTATTTGTAATAACACAGCCATACATCAGGCCCCTGAACAGTCCCAGGCACGCTGCCGTGCACCACCTTAAGCTTCCAGTGCTTCCAGCCCATATAAGGGCTTTGAGTGTGGCTGAGGCCGTTAAAGTAGAGGGGGGGGGGGGGGGGGGGGGGGGATGGTGGCGGTGGCGGTGGTGGTGGCAGTGATGGTGATGGTGGTGGAAAGGGTGACTTATGATGCTCACAGGCTCTGTCCAGGAGTGAGAGTACTCTAGCTCTAAATGTTGTTTATGTTGGCGTCTAAATACCATACGCGTTCGGCCCATTGAGTCTTATTGCTCCGTCTAGAGTCGAGGTGGCGTTGCCCTGAGATGACCCCCGACTGTGCAGGGACACGGCACTTTGGTACGCACGCGCTTGCCCTTCGCTCATCAATCAACCGCACAAACGATGTGCCTGACTGAGTAGCCTAATGGGTGTGACCTAGGACTGTGACCTGGGTCTGTGTGTGAGTCTTGTTGCGTGTATATAAATGAGCTGCTAACCACTATGTGTGTTTATGTGTGTGCGTGTGCGTGTGTGCTGGTGTGTGTGTGCGTGTGTGCATGTGTGTGTGTGCGTGTGTGTGTGTGTCTGTTTGTGTGCCTGATTATGATGAGACACATAACAGTTGTAAAGACCCCCACACATCCTTTGATGACAGGGGAAGATGGAGGCGTTCAATTGGAGCACAGTGGGATGCTGCAGAGAAGCTGCAGAGGCAGTGGTTGTTGCTAGGCTCAGGTTTGGCGAGTCACAGCAGTACCGCACAGGGTTTGGTAATTGCTGCAGATCATCCACACAACCTTGAAGAGGCCAGAGTCCCCCAGAGCCCATTAGGAGAGAAAATTGACCTTCACCACTTCCCAATGACATCCAAATAAATCTTCACCACAAATCCCAAGCAGACACTGTGAACAGAGCATACAGAATAAAGAGAGGGGTGTAGGTAGCAAAGCCCTTTAAATCTATTACCTGTCCCAACGCCAGGGCTTTTCATGGTGTGTGTGTGTGTGTCTGTGTGTGTGTGTGTGTGTGTGTGTGTGTGTGCGTGTGCGTGTGCATGTGTGCGTGTGTGTGCCTGCACGTGCACACTCATGCTTGCATGTGCACACGGATGCACCGACTAAGTGACTGCAAATGATTTTGCTCTAGGAAGGGGTTGTGAGTGTGGAGAATATATTTCATCAGCCCAATCCAGACTGTTTTTCTCCTCCCCTCTTCAAACCGGGGACAGCTGGAATGCGAGCATGGGGTTGGTTCTGGTTACCTTCATTCTTAAAGATAGCCTGGAATGTGTAGGATTGAGCCCTGCTTGGACAAATGGTTAGGCACTGGAAAGCAGAGCTCTCCTACGATCAAGTCAAATTGTGACACCAGATAGCCTTGAAAGGTCCACATTCTCTGCCTTCCAGAATGAACTCTGAAGCATCCCGCCGGTTGGGTGGGGTTACTGAGGAATCAGGGCAGGAAGGACAGCGATCCCGTTGCAGCTGATACTCTCTTGTCAATCTGGTCCCCTTTTACACACTTATAGGACCAGATCCTCCTGAGTCACATGACCATGTTGTCAATCACCTATAGGACCAAATCCTAACAGAGTCATGTGACCATGTTGTCACACAACTATAGGACCAAATCCTCCTGTGTCAAATGACCATGTTACACAACTATAGGACCCAATCCTACCTGAGTCACGTGACCATGTTGTTACACACCTATAGGACCAAATCCTCCTGAGTCACGTGACCATGTTACATGTCGCGAAGCCTAACCCCATCCGATGAAGACCAGCCAATGTCATCATATTATAGCCTTGCTTGTTTATGGAAATCACGGTTGTCAGATTCAAGCGGATTATCTCCCACACCAGGAGCTGGATTGGGCTTGATCGGCTTAATGGTGGAGTGGCCAAGGACCATGGGCCTGGGAGGACCACCTGACAACAACGGGTTCATCCTTCCGAAATGCCTCCCCACCCCACCCAACCCTTACTTTCCAGAAACCCCATCACCAAATCATTGCCTTAGGCCATAATCCTCATCCCCACTGACCCACATTTCTCCGTGGTCGCCGCTTCTTCTGAGCTTTCTCTGGGCTGAGGTAACGAAGGTCTTCTGACTGGTATTTGTCGTTTACCGTCCTCAAGCCCGAGCCTACCACCGGCCACCAGTGTCTGAAGGTGAATTCCAGTGCACAAGCAAAGTGTCTTGGTCTTTAACATGGTGTGACTTCTTTGTTCAGCTATGTTTTTGGTTTGTTTGCACATGTTGTGAGGCTATTCTGGGTCACACTGTTTTTTTTTTCTTCTGAAACTAACCAGGAGTGAATGTGGGCTGCCCAGTGGTGGGACCATTAGATGAAAGTGCAAGAGACCCAGGTTTGAATTCTATGTATGTTGGTTGTAAGTAATGATAAGTGATCAATGATCATTGAACAATTCTGAGCAATTCCTCTTTCTTTCTATATTTACTTGCTAATTCTTGAACTCTAGGCAGAAAACGAGGAAAGGCGCCCGGCAAATTTTAATTTCAATTTAATTTCTTTCCTTTGAGGGCGACCAGCGCCCATCGGAGCATGGTGCGCCCTAGGCCACCCTAGGCAACCACCTCTATGGCCTATGCCTGTAACCGGCCCTGCCTAGAGAGCATTTCTATTCCGATATTCTTCACCTGCTGAGGGGCGCCACAAAGCTAGGTCATAGTCGGGTGATGGAAGCTCTGAGCTGGGTGTCTTCGCTGCAATGACAATCGCAGCAAGCATGACAGCAGAAATGCGGTTTAGAGGGAATAACAAAAAATGCCCAAATAGGCCTACCACATTGAAACGCATCCATACTGGTGGAAACGTGGGAACCCGGTTCATTGTCAAATCCAATTTCTTCCTTTTTCTGCTGCAATTGTCTTGCAGGATTAACGCTCCAGGAACTATTGCAGTCAAACAATTGCAGGCCCTCTCTCGGTCAGACGATCCAAACCTTATTAGTGTGAAAAGAAGGCGCCTGAGGGCTGCGGATGGCTCACCAGCCAGAGAGAGAGAGAGAGGGAGTGGGACCTTCACTACAAGGATGGGAGAGAAGGCTGATAGTCGCATACGGCCAGATAATGTTACATGTATGGGGAGAGAGGCAGAACCTGTGATGCGGACTCGAAGACATCATATTTCCATCGTGAATCTTTTGCTGACACAGGGAATGCGTACCTGTAGAGAGTGTGTGCTACAGAGGCAGGGTAAATCCAACCATGGCATATATTCCAGAGTCCACTGTAGATGTGTCTATATCTCTTTGTATTTACAAGAAAATGACATCCTGAGTGATGGTTCTATTTGGTATCCTGAATGTCCCGGAAAAACACTCAAAATGTTTACTGTTCACTGACTGGTCACAGCGGAACAGCCATAAATTACATCTACAACAAAGCACGCAATAAAAAAGAAGACACAACGTTGAGTTATCCCATCATAATCTTTTACTTTTCTGGGCAGTGCCATTTTTCTAGCCACACAGTGCATACATGCTCATATGTATTCGTTCTCCCTCCTCTATTCCCCAGTCTGCTGTCCAAGCATTGTGCGTAAACGTTCGGGTCAACACGATAAGACCAGCCTAGCTAGTGTGCTTTCATTCCTTGAAGGGTTAGTGTGCAGGGTCCAAATAAAATACCACAGAGTGTTTTAAATATGAACGACGATGCTGTATTTTAATAAAAATATACTATGAAGTGTTTCAGTGACGCTGAACACAGGGTGGAGGGGCAGAGGCGCTACTGTGGGGGAGGGGTTGCTACTGAGTTCAGACCTTTAGTGAATAGTCATGGTGGATTGAGAGAGAGAGAGAGAGAGAGAGAGAGAGAGAGAGAGAGAGAGAGAGAGAGGGAGAGAGAGAGAGAGAGAGAGAGAGAGAGAGAGAGAGAGAGAGAGAGAGAGAGAGAGAGAGAGAGAGAGAGAGAGAGAGAGAGAGAGAGAGAGAGAGAGAGAGACACTTGATTACCCTGACAGCTGGGGTGAGCGTGGTTGCAGTTTAAGATTCAGACATTGTAAGAAGCAGACCCTGCACCAATTCACCACCCTATCACCAAACACAACCCCCTGTGGTGCACCAGTGCATACACAGTCACTACACAGACACACACACACACTTGGAGACCGTCAGACCCATGGGGATCTATGGCCCCAGTGTATAACAACAATGGGCCAGACATTGCAGCAACAAACAACCGGCATTGTGCTTCGCTTAAAGAGTGCAACCCTATAGCACGACAATAACTGGGTTATATAATATGTATTGTCTGACAAATGCAAACCGGCTAGCATATAGCTTCAAAAGGGCAGTCGCACACTCTCCTTGTCTTTATCATGCTCTCTCTCTCTCTCTCTCTCTCTCTCTCTCTCTCTCGCGCTCTCTCTCGCTCTCTCTCTCTCTCTCTCTCTCTCTCTCTCTCTCTCTCTCTCTCTCTCTCTCTCGCTCTCTCTCTCTCTCTCTCTCTCTCTCTCTCTCTCTCTCTCTCTCTCTCTCTCTCTCTCTCTCTCTCTCCCCCTCCATTTCTCTCTTACTACGGCCCATCCCCCCCTATTCAGCAGCATCCCCATCTCTCTCCTCCTCTCGCTCTCTGCCCAGCGCCCATCCCCCACCCAACACCGAGCCCTCTGCCTAAATCTGAATTACAATGAAGTCGGGGTGACAGGGAGGGGGAGGGGGGCGTCAGCGAATCAGAGACGAGGAGACCGAAATGTGTGGGACGGCGAGAGAGAGAGAGAGGGATAGATTACTCCACAGATATGCTGAATGGCTGGCAAACATAGCAGATAATGAAGAAATGTGTGTGCGTATGTGTATGTGTGTGCTCGTACGCGTCAACCTATCATTAAACATAACGTAAAGTTGGCCCATAAATCATACAGCAACCAGGGAGCTAAATTCACCTCTGCTCCAGTGCTGTCTCTTCACAAGTAAACACACACAACGATCTGGTTCTTATGCTGACATCTTGCAGGTCTCTCTCAAACAGGATTACACATCATCAGCCTATTTTGCATACTGAGAGAGTACATGGCAACCTACCACCATTAAACAGAACATAAAGTTGGCCCATATCCCAGCTGCATCTGAACAGGCACACAGCAACCATGGTGTATACAGCAGCCCCCATGTACACGGTTACAGGCCTCCACCACTGCTCTCCATATGTCAGTCTGCCTAGAGGCGGCCGTGCACTAACTGGACAGAGGAGGAGGAGGAGAAGGAGGAGGAGGAGGAGGAGGAGGAGGAGGAGGAAGAGTGAGCTGGCGTTGATGAATAAGACGATGACACACTGACCCACTAACGCAGCTATGCTGCTTGCCAGCGTGGTTAGGGAGGCCTACTACTGTAGGGCTCTGCCAGACACACATACACACACATACACGTGCATGCACATGCGCGCACACAAACACAAACACACAGATGTCAACTAACAACCTACTTGCAACACACTTGATTTGGGGAAAATATGCCTGCACCTGTGTGAGGTGGGTTTTAATTTTTTTCGCCCGATTTTT
>NC_044052.1:9401701-9495789 GCF_902167405.1 Gadus morhua
GAAGCCCACGGTCTTAATTAATGTTCGACCAGAAACTTTGTATAGTCGTCTGATTTGCAGATATATTTAAGTTCTAACGCTTGAAGCCGAAAGTGCAGTTTCAACATTCAAGTCGTATCGTCTGTTAACTGTAGTTGTTGGGGTACGAAAGCCTAACAATTAATCCCAGTACTGGCGTAGCCCAGAGAATAACTCGCAGGTTTTAGGGGATCTCTTTGTTTTAAAACTGCCTGCTGTAGCGTCTCTTTCACGCGCCACGACTGCCCCCAAGTGTTAGAAAACAGTATTGCAATCAGCTGTTGAACTTTGCTGTTGCATTCTTGGCTTCACTTACGCCAACCACAACCACTCAGCAGATATACATAAAGGCGTCATTAGGAAGTAAACTAACTATCTCCCTGAACACCACTATGTCACACTTGACCAGTAATTATATTGTAGCATGTTCATATATTAAACGTCTACGTTCCTAGGAAAACGGACATGTGAAGACCAACGGCGAGGTCTCGGCCAAGCCCGGCGAAGCGGTGGCGGACGGCAACGGGACAGCCGAGCCGGCCAAGGAGGGCGAGGCGGTGAGCGCCGGCGACGCCATAGAGCCGGCTCCTGCAGCGGAGGGCGAGGCGGCCAAGACCGATGGCGAGGCGGCCAAGGAGGGCAAGAAGAAGAAGAAGTTCTCCCTGAAGAACTCCTTCAAGTTCAAGGGCATCTCGCTGAAGAAGACCAAGAAGAGCAGCGAGGAGGCCAAGGAGGAGGCGGCCTCCCCCGCCACGGAGGACAAGCCGGAGGAGAACGGCCACGCGGCCAAGGAGACCAAAGAGGAGACGCCGGCCGCCGAGGCTAAGGCGGAAGAGGCGGCGGCGTCACCCGAGGCAGAGGCCAAGGCCGTGGATGAGGCCCCGCCCACGGAGGCAGCTCCAGCCGCCGTCGCGGAGGAGGAGGCCGCCGCCGCCCCCCCTGCCGCCGAGGTCACGACACCCGAGGGAGAGGCCAAGGCTGAGTGACCGCGCCCGTCCACGGCACCACCACTGACTTTCCAAGATAAAAAATATATAAATATATATATGAGAGACTCGTGCCACGTTCTTAACAAGTTATAAACAAAACTACAGAAGAAGACGACAAAGGATATAACACGTTTGCTGATTCAACCACCAGTTCACTGCCTTTTATTAGTTCTTCGACAAACGGGATCTCACCGGGCCCTCTCATGACAAGTGATGGCTTGTGTCGCCCCCTACTGGTACACACATGAACTGGCGTATGGGGAAGGTAATGGATTGGATGTGTGATCAGGATTACTGACTTATTTTCCCCAATTCATGGAGAAGCATCCTTCTAAAAGCGTGGCAGCCCTATAGCATTTTTCTTTTTGAGATAAACCTTTTTGACAACGGTTATGGAGCAGGGCAGACCATCTCCTTTACTCGAAATGACTGTTACCCGGACGCATAAACCTTTCAAATGATCTTATTAATTTTTAGAATTCAACATTCCTATGTTTTACCCCAAAATTTGCAAGTATTTTGTGCTGTATAGAAAAGTGAAAATAAGGAGGGGCAGTTGGATACAGCTATGTCTCGTTCGTGCATTTTACATTTTTAAATTTTGGTTCTTTTCAGGCTAAAAAGCATTGGAGCTTCAGGCCTGGAACACATTCTAGCTTCCTGCAGTGTTCACATTTCAGAGTTTATGATGACGGGGCAAGGGTTGTATACAAGATGGGAGCTTTTTATCTGCAATTTGTCTCTGTAAATATGTTTTGGCCAATATTTTTGGTTTTCTTTCATTTAGCTATTGTTGAAAATGTCAATGGTTTTATTGTAACTTTTAATAAGGGTAAATAAATGCTTGATCCCCTCTGTCTGTGTTATGCCTCATGATTTCCCTTTCAGAAACAATCTGATATAATAGAATGCATTGACTGTTAACAGTCTGATAAAGTCATTCTGTCTATAATTTAATTTATTGCTGAGCAATATTTAAATATCACTGTTTATCTTTCAGTATCTTAGTCATGCCAAGGATATTGAATTATTGCAGGTAGGCATCAAATTGTTAAGAGTAGGACAACTTTAAGATCAAAAAAGGGTTGGTCCAAATATTTCTAACCAAGTTTCAGCGATAGACCAAAATCCAAAGCCACATAATCGAGTGTTTTCAACTAGAGAAGTTACTAGCTATTCTCTAGAGAAAAAACAGCTAGTCTTTGAGAGGCCCGTGGGAATATTGATACAAAAATATCTAAAACTTGCTATTAGCTATGAACAATGTTGAAGATATCTGGCTCTCCTCTGATCGATCCCAAACAGCCGTATAAGCATCCTTGAGCAGTTGCCTAACCTTTTAACTGTTTTCTTGCAAGTAGCTTTTGATAAAGCACCTTCTCTAAAAAGATCGAAAGTGTTGTAAAACACTAGAAAAACACTTGTTCAGAAAGTCTGTCCCATCTAAGATAAATTGTATTACTTGATTTGGATGTCACAGCAGGATGAGTAAAGGAAACTTAAATATAAATGATAAAGATACAAAATAAATAATTACATGCAAATGACTGCAATATAAATTTAAGCGATGCATATCTATGTAGCGGTATAATTAAAATGTACTTGCAGAATGCCTTAAGGGGGTTGGCTGTCTACTGCAGAAAACTAGATCTATAAATTATCTGTCTAATTCTTCCAAAGCCAATGATGGACTAATCCACTGTGCTGTATTAACTGACTCAAATTGGGGCTGGTTCTTTTCAGCATAGCAACAGAAGATGCAGTCTCTGGTACTGCCAAGTGTTGACAAGAGTGCTTTTGTTTTTTAACCCATGTTTCGTTTCTTTTTTGGCCTTTTGTGGTATAAAGAAAACCCATACAAGGAACAGGGTTTCTTTATTTCTATAGAAATACTCCTAGTAAGGCCAAATTACAGAGATATTCAATTGTCATTGACATTTGGATCTTTCTTAGATATTGTGCATAATGCACTCTTTGATTTGAGTTGATGAACATGAAATACAAATGCTTCACACCTCGACAACGAATTATGCGATTAGAGAACATCTGCACATTTTTTAAAAATACTTTCATTAAAGAATTCATAGAATCCAAGAATAAATGTGTAATTATAGGTAGAGACCAACTGCTGGTGCATTTGCATATTTTACTTGTTTTAAAGGAATTTTCTCCTTGTAGGCTAGGCAAAAAAAGGTTAAAACCAATTTACTTGGTAATTGTACAAGTTTATTGTACACCGACCTTTCAAAGGTTTCCATTTTAATAGTAGGCCATATGATGTTCTATTCGTTTTTGGGGCTATTTTTGAATTGTTCTGAAATGCTCTCTGGTGTTAATCTGCATAGCAGTTTCTGTAATGTTACCCAAGATCCTGATTAGTCAGGTGCTGGGTAAAGAAACCTGAGCTAATTAGAGAGTTTGTGGTTTCATTACCAAATACTCTCCAATACTTCAGAATGAATGCTGCAGTTAAAAGTGCTTTTGTTTAAACAAGACTTCAGAATTTAGGGTGGGAAAAGAAATCGAGAAATAGTCATGCCTTGGTAATCTGCTACTCTAAAATGTGTCTGTATGGCGTGACAGCTATCTTGCGTAGCCTCTTCTCAGTGGGCTTGACTTGCAGTGAATTTTGTGTCCCCAAATGTGTCACATTTGCCCCCCAAAATGGAAGTCCAAGTATAAAACTTTTAAACCTGTCATGTCTCAAGTCACTGTGTGTGCGACATAAGTATGACTCGAGTCAAGTTCAAATCAAAAACTCGAGTACGCATCTCTGGTGAAGAGTCCAGAGTAGACAGTTACTTTCCAAAGCTAAAAAGCATTGGAGCTTCAGGCCTGGAACACATTCTAGCTTCCTGCAGTGTTCACATTTCAGAGTTTATGTTAACGGGGCAAGGGTTGTATACAAGATGGGAGCTTTTTTATCTGCAATTTGTCTCTGCAAATATGTTTTGGCCAATATGTTTGGTTTTCTTTAATTTAGCAATCGTTGAAAACTCGAAAACTCGAGTCTGCATTTCTGGTGAAGAGTCTAGAAAGTTACTTTCCACAGCTTGAAGGCACTGAGAGTAAACCTTCAAGAGAGCCTAGTTTTAACGGATCAGAATGAAGCAAAATAAACACGTGCACAAAAAAAATTGTCATCATTACAAGACATGCGAGTGACGTCCATGCACAGTGTTTTGTACAGAAGTACAGAATGCCGTGACAATGACCTTGATAAGTTACATGACGGGACATGGCACAACTCCCAACCGAACCTATCATTTGGCTGATGATATGACTTCCTAAGTCAACATTACGTGTGATGTTAATATTTATTGTATACATTTTTTCATCATTTTATGTCATGCCATTACGATTGATTTCAACAGATTCTAGTCATTCCAGGCCCGTTTAGACTGTTCCTCCATGGGACCAGTTTACTCTACGTTGGTTCTATATAATTATTCATCTTTCCACTGTCTGCACAAGCACACAACGCTGTGCTTATAGTGCCTGTATTATTTGAAACGCTACCATGCAAGAATCTATACGAAACTGAGTTTTTATTATAGCCATATTGAGACTATTGATCAGACCTTAAGGAATGTAGTAATACATCAACATTCTCAGCAACCTGTATGCATTCTTTATCTTTGTGTCTCTGTCATCATTTTGGGTTGGTTTAAGCATAGACAGGTTTAATGTTGTGTAATTAAGTAAAAAAGGACACACATGTGTCACTGTTCTATTTCCACGTTGCACCTTTAAATGTGAGAAACGTAAGCTGCATATCTAATGACCACTCGGTGGCGCCAGAGTACAGCATAACACTGACAGCTCTGGTTCCGGATGTGAATTTCCAATTAATTTTCACTGTTTACTTTTCGTAACTACTCATCCTATAACCATTGCAAACTTTTTCGCAATGGTTCCAACCCAATAGTTTAGCATGTTTCTTGCATCTTATATCCTTTGTTATTATTATATTGTTTACATTGTTAATACAAGTTGTGTCATATATTCTGTGTGCACGTTCCTCTGTTGCTGACTGCCGGAGGCGGCGTCCGCACCCGGGGGGGTCAATGGGCGGAGCTGCCTACGCTGCTGTTGCGTAGCCCCTGGCGGGGGACAAGGTGGCCTGGTCCTCAGTGCCGGCCCCCTGAACACTCTTAGGGCATGGTACTGTGGTCATCGGGACGACTGACCCCTTAGTTAGGGGCTGAGTGGCGACTGTGGGCTTGGAAGCCGATCCCAAGTGTCGCAAAGGATCCTGGGAGGGTCCAAACCATCATTAGTTGGATCTTCACGCGCCCTCATGGGTTCTTTGCGGCACTGACATTAGGTGGTTGAAGTGGTGCAGTCACTAGTGTACAGGTGAAGGTGGAGTTGGGGGATATAGTGCAGCACTGTGATGTTAAGGGGTGGTGGGATAAGCCCTGTGTTGGGTTAGCCATGTGTTCTGTGGTGTCCAATAAAGGCAGTTATCGTAGTCGTTAGGTGAAGGGGGTGCGTGCGAGAACTGTAGTTCACGTCTGAAGCCTGACTCCGACGTGGTTCCTTCGCCGACGCTACAATATTGTGGCGAGCAGCACGGGAATGACTTCACACTCGAACATGAAAACACACAAAATACCCCGCCCACACCCACGAATACTTCGGTGGGGGTGCCGATTGCCGAACCTCCCAGGGTCCTTTACGGCCTCGGACTAGGCCACATCGGTGACCCAACACAGCCATCGAAAGGGGCCCACTCACAGCACACACCTAAACTGGCCTTCATAGCTCCTCAATGAGCTTGGTGGTTGTTTTGCATCTAACAGACTCCAGCTTTTATGGACTCCTCCTTTCTCCTAATCAACCAGACACACTTGTGGATCATCATTATCAACACACCTGCTTATCTACTCCGGCTTCTCAACCATTCATCGCCAGCTCGTCAAACAGTCCAGCTAGTACCGTTCCGCGTCCATGTCTCATAGTGCTTGAATTAGTGATTGTCGGGTTCTAACCCTCTGCTTCCGTGCAGATCTTCTCACTACCGCGGCGTTGTCCTCCCACACAGCCTTCCTGGTTTCCACACCGACCCGGCTGGCCTTCCACAACGACCAGCCTCTGCTCATTCCAAGCGAATAAGAATTTTAACTTTACAACCCTCGTCTATTGTGGTGCGTTTGGGCTCCCCCTCCCTCTGGCCGTAACAATGTATCGTAAGAGATACCCTGTGATTCACACCACGAATACTAAAAAAAACTTTCCATTTCCTATATAGTAGGCCTGGCGAGCAGCGCGGGAAGGACGGAACGGGTGCCCATAGCGGTTATGCAACTCTCGCACCCCTTACACCGAACGACTCCGAGAGTTGCCTTTATTGAACCCACACATGACACACCAAACACAAGTTAAAAAGTGTCTCTGCTCTATTTCCTCATTGTACATTGAAAGCAATATAATTAATGACCGTCAGGTGCAACCAGAGTAGAGCACTGTGTTGTGCATATCCAGTAAAACTATGCGCTCATTTGGAATAGCTTTCGTTTCCTCTTTCTCCCAACCTCCCTGCCTCTCGGCCCAAATAAAAGGGAAAACAGATGTGCTTCCTTGTCATCTCTCTTCAAGATGGGTTTACGTAAGTAGCTTGTCTTTAACATATTTGGAATAAATGTTTATTCAGGGATTCAAATGGAATATGTTTGGTGCTAGACCTAAGTTTAAAAGTAATACAAATCTAACGTTTTTTCTTTTTTGTCTCCTTTTTTAGTCACTGCAGCAGTCGTTGGTACAATTGGTGCTGGTAAGCCATCTCTCGAAGTCGTTGCATTGTCTTAAAATAAAACATGTACAATTATTTGATATTAAATCAGTCTAAAATAGTATTCATATCCTACGTGTTCAAATCCTTAGCCATATAACGATCATGTTGCTGAGTGTGTTCGTCTGCTTATCCGTTACGAGGTGGCGCCATGGTCGCTGCCCCTTTTGTTCTGGGGGCCGCAGGTTTTGCCGCAGCAGGAACCACCGCTGGGTCATGGGCTGCAGGCATGATGTCAGCACCTGCCGTAGCGAACGGAGGTGCGGTGGAAGCGGGCACTACACCGGCCGTGTTGCAGTCAGTAGGTAAGTCTATAATGTCTAGAGACTCAAAACAAACACTTAAACATCATCCTTCGCCTATGGGGTCTGTAAAAATGGAGTTCACACAAACAACTTTTCAAAGGATATTTATTTCCTTTTTAACGTCTTCGGTAACCAAAAAACAACCTATGAGATTAAAGAATGAACGTGAATCATCAGTAGTGAAGCAGTGTGTGTTGTAGAGTATATGGTGCATACATGTTGAGGTGAGGACAAGCTAATCGCAGCTCTGACTGAATGTAACCTGGCACCAAGAGTAGCACAAACAAACCGAGTGGAGAGAGAATGACATACCAGCAGACTTAAATATCATATATCACCTGACTATCTCTCTCTGCCCATTGGCCAAATGATTAGGTCAGGTAGACCCCAGGCAGAGAGGTACAGATCATCAAAAGTTCAAACCATTGAACCCATAGCAGGATCTTTTTGATAATGGTCGCTCTGATTTTGTCTGTTGATGACATTTTTGGCGGGAAAATAATTAAAATTCTCACTGTCTATAATATACAAATAACAAGCAAGTCGTTTTGTGATGTGTTTCCATAATTGTTTTGTCTCTCTTGGTTGTAGGTGCGGCTGGACTGGGGGCCGCAGCTACTGCTGCAACTGCTACTGGAGGAGGAGCAACGGCCGCTCTCCTGTCTCTTTTCTTCTAAAATCAGCCGGAACTTAATAAATATGCTCTCCTCTTATCCAACCGATTTGTTGATTCGCTTTTTGCATTAGGCTACAAAATGGCATTTAAAAATATATATATCCCCATTTCCCTTAGCAATCCATGCTTACAGTGGAATGGGGATAGTGTATCATTTTAAGCATGTCAGTTGACTTTGTTAAACTAAATTCTGAAGCCAAATTTGTTTCTCGTTCATTATGCTTATACAATGTAGCCATCTAAAAAATGTAATAAAAACATTGCAGCATATTTATTGTCTTGGATAATATATTCAATATTTAAGAAGGGTAAGGATGCTTTACCATGTTAAATACCAGGCCAGAGGGAGAGTTCAGCATATTGTGGCTCAATTCCAGAGCTGTCATGAACACAGCTAGAGCTGGGTAACTATCAACTTTGCAACCTCTAACCTAATTCCTAAACTTAACATCTCTAGCCTTTCGCCGAAACTTCACCATCTATAACTTAATACCAAAACTTACCATCTCAGCCTTTTATCCAAACTTCACCATCTCTAACCTCGCACCTAAACTTACCATAACCTTAAAGTTTACCATCTCTAGCATACCTAAACTTACAACCCAGTGTCATGCGATTTCATGATTTTAGTCACGAAAATGAATCTATTAAATCATGTCCCAGAGCACGATTCTCTGACCTTTTTCATGCTACACAGAACGACATTTTAACCCATGCTTTTTGTATAGCAGCATTTCTCTGACTTATTCGTGCTATGTAGAAGGACGTTTAAACCCATGCATTTCAATAGGGAGATTTTCTTCGACTTCAGAAAGTGGGGACGGGGGGCGAGATAGTAAAGTGCCCCCTCTAGTTATGTTTACCTCAAAACAACAAGTTCAAGGTTAAATGCTGTGTATTATGGATACTTGCTGCAGCAGACCTCCTCAGAAACGGAAACTAACCACGTCCCTTCAACCCAGTTTCACGCCAAAATAAAGTATAACTACGCTGGTCCACAAAGTATTACTTTTAATTTTAGAGCTGGTAACAACTCATCAATAACAGACATACCTACATTTTCTATGGTTGCTATGGTGGTTGCTATGGACACTGCTATCGCTGAAACCAAACATGGATGACATTAATTTGATTATCAGTGGAAGATGCAATATTAACATTGTTTGATCAATGAAATGGGCTTTGATAATCAGTTCTAGTTTGAAATGTGCCTTTTATTGTCATAATCTTTATTAAGTGATTGTATATGATGTAAGGGATAATGTATAGAACGCCGGTCATAAGCCCCTGAAGGGGCTTATTTTTGATAATGATTGGCGACGTTCTATACATATCCCTCTTATTACAGGGCTACTTGCACAAAAAGAAAAAATAACTTTACACAGTGTGTATTTTTAAAATTACCATTCGTAGTATTGATCAGCAGAGAAATAGTCAGCCAAAGACGTTGACGTGAAAGTGATGGATTTGATGGGTGATCTTGGGGTATATAACACTTAGGAATTAGCTAAAGACATGGGGGTTTACACAAGTTTATACATTGATTGTAGCCCAACCGTAAGTGATGTAATTCCTCACGAAAAAACACATTCTTAACGGGAGCCTAGAATGGCTTGTGAATAAGATAGATGCATCTGGTCTCTTTTATATGAATTGCGGCATTATGCTCTGCCAATATTGCTATAAATTCGAGGGTCTCTAGCTCAGGTCCGGCAGTAGCCAGGGGCAAGGGTGGGCTCAGCCCATCCAAACGTGCGCCCTGCCCACCTTTTCTTTTCATTTAATTTTTTAGGAGGAAGTCCAGACCCACTATCGGACGGACCTGTTCGTTCACTGTCCAAGAAAATGTCAAATAAAATCCAGCCAATTAATTAATACTATAGAATATACCATTACCATGCATTGCTTCTAATTGGGTGGGCAGGAAAGCCTGCCTCCAAGTTACCCACCCACAGTTTTTTATATTTTTTTACATAAATTCGATTTTTTTCGCCTTGCTATTTTACTACTTTTGTCTGGAAAATTCCTCAATATCAGTATTTCTGCCATCAGAATTGGATTTTCAATTCAGAGATACGGTGAGATTTCATCAAGTTCTGAGGTGTCTTTGTGAAGTTGTTGTGCAATCTATTCTGCATATTTTATCTATATTCCTAATTAAAAACGTTATAAAATTCTTGTTTAACCTAATACTGAATAATATACTGTTGTATTATCTGTGCATAATAGCTTGATGCTCTTTAAATATACCTATCCGCGAGGCCTTTTTACACTGCCGAGCCGGTTCGGTCGCGTCTTGGCACGAATGAACGTTCCTCTGCGTCTTTCTCGTAGATCACACCATCTTTCAACGTCTTTGTTAAATGCGACTGCATCACCTTCTCTCCCATGATGGTCAGCAACTCGCGGATTTCACCGTCTCTCCAGTTAGAACTGCTCATGTTGATATCGCTGCGTTATTGTCTCTGTTGTATATAACGCAGCAACACCTCTACCCGCACCCTCTCTTGTACCACGGAGCGTCTAATCGCATTTACATAAAATAGAAACCGCCAGTGTGTAGGGTCCGGGAGTGTAAAGACGTCTCTTGGTACTAACCAAAGAAGAGCTCTTTGGAATCTCCATTACACACCATACCGGGCTGTGCTTTAGAGCGTCACTCTATAGATCCAAGGCCTATAGACTTAAAAAGTTCCCCGCATAGTTTAGTTATTCTCGTATAACATGAGGCAGACTATTTTAGAATATTGTTTAATTGTTTTAAGTTTTCAACAATATTTCGAAATCATTAGCAACAGACTGAGCTTGCACAAAGAAGACGCATTCAATTGTAGCCTAGGCTGCTACAAGATAATAATAATACTATAGCCTACAGCGATGTCACGGTCATCCATGAAGATATAGCCCTTTAATACAAATCAGATCTAGCATCAATATCAACAAAGTTTGCTGCATTGCAAAAAAATAACGCATTTCAGTTTTGATTTTATTGTTTTCAAGAAAAGTTTTGGGTGGGCCTGTTGTACAGTGGATGGTCCTAGGTCCGTCAGGCCCACCCATTACGCCGTGCCTGCTGCCCACCTATTCTTTCTATCTGCCCACCCTTATCACCCTGCAGTGGAAACGCGGCATAAGGCGCGTTTCCACTGCAGGGTGCGGTTACTGCCTAGAACCGGCCCTGCTCTAGCTCCTCAATGAGCTTGTTGGTTGTTTTTTTTGCTAGTGACATAGGTTATCGGCTGTGTCACTACCAAATCCGTCTGTGCGCATCTCCCGGAGAGCCCAGATGATTTATAAAAAACAACTAGTCACGTTGATTACAAAAGTAACTTATCAATTAATTAATTCAAAGAGACGTCTTTGCATGTAGGGGAGAGCCAGAGCAGTGTGTCATGATTAATGAGGTGAATGCATGGTCAAAAGACTAAATCTGAATAGGCTATTGTGATGCAGCATAAGGATTGGCAAACAATATATTGATTATCGCAGAATCGCTGCATCGCGATGTGATCGGTATCGTGGCCATGTAGGCTATGTTACGGCGTCTGCCGTGGATCCTGGTGGGAGCTAGGATCGCCCTGCATGTGTGATTTGTCTGTCTGTGTATTTTCCTGTTGTGGCCGGATCTAACAGACTCCAGCTTTTATGGACTCCTCCTTTCTCCTAATCAACCAGACACACTTGTGGATCATCATTATCAACACACCTGCTTATCTACTCCGGCTTCTGAACCATTCATCGCCAGCTCGTCAAACAGTCCAGCTATGTTAGTACCGTTCCGCGTCCATGTCTCATAGTGCTTGAATTAGTGATTGTCGGGTTCTAACCCTCTGCTTCCGTGCAGATCTTCTCACTACCGCGGCGTTGTCCTCCCACACAGCCTTCCTGGTTTCCACACCGACCCGGCTGGCCTTCCACATTGACCAGCCTCTGCTCATTCCAAGCGAATAAACATTTTAACTTTACAACCCTCGTCTATTGTGGTGTGTTTGGGCTCCCCCTCCCTCTGGCCGTAACAATGTATCGTAAGAGATACCCTGTGATTACGACTCCGAGAGTTGCCTTTATTGAACACACACATGACGCACCAAACGCAATATAACAAGTGGCTCTGCTCCATTTCCTCATTGTACCTTGAAAGCAATATAATTGATGACCGTCAGGTGCTACCAAAGTAGAGCACTTTTCTGTGTTGTGCATATCCAGTGAAACTATGCGCTCATTTGGAATATAGCTTTCGTTTGCTCTTTCTCCCACCCTCCCTCCCTAACGGTCTTTAACATTATACCTTTACTAAACCATCTCCAACCTACTATCCAAATGGAACCATCTCTAACCTACTGCCTAGACTACCTTAACCATCAACTTTACCATCACTAACTTAATAGCTAAACTTACTATCTCTAGCCTTATGCCTAAACTTCAAAATCTCTAACCTAATAGACTTACCTAAATGAACCAATCTGTAAACAAATACCTAAATTAACCAATTTATAGGCCTACCTTAACAGCAGAGTGGAAATTGATCAGCACATACATGCGGTTAAAACAAACAATAGATAATGAACACTTAACTAAACGGCCATAAGAGACAAAAATATTCTTGATAATAACAATACAATTGAGTGACGTCCATGCAGTGTCTTGTACCGAAAAAGAGAAGTTAGCCTACATGAGGATACATGGCTCCCAAACTCCCAGAACTCATCATCCACCTGATGATATATAGGCCTACTATATAATAATAAGCTGTCCAAGTCAACATTGCGTGTGATGATAAGGCCTAAAAAAAATGTTTGTTTGGTTCCGGTTTCCGACCGACCCTGTAAATGTATGTGCGACCCAAATTATTTAATGAGCTTTAAAAAAAAAAAAAAAGAATAGTTTTTTTTTTGATGCAAACTATAATTACGTTTTGGTGCAGCACCTCTTCATTCTGCACAAGGATGAGAGATTTTTCTCGTTTTTAATTGAAAACAACCTACCTATCATTCGCTGCCGCTGGAAAAAATGTAATAAAAAAATAAAATGAATTCCCTACCTACCCATGACCTCAACTAACAACCAACAGGAACCAATTTTTTTTTTTTTTAGGCCTAATATATAAATATTTTGTTATTTTATTTCATGCTATTGCAATTGATTTCAATATTTTAGTCATTCCAGGCAAGTTTAGACTGTTGCTTCATGGGATCAGTTGGCTGGGCATTGGTTCTATAGGCAAAGTTATTTTAAATTAAAACATGCAAGAAACTACTCGGGTGCCCATGCGGTTATGCAACTCTCGCGCCCCTTACACCGAACGACTCCGAGAGTTGCCTTTATTGAACACACACATGACACACCAAACACAAGTTAACAAGTGTCTCTGCTCCATTTCCTCATTGTACCTTGAAAGCAATATAATTAATGACCGTCAGGTGCAACCAGAGTTGCACCTGACGGTGCAGAGCACTGTATAGTGCATATCCAGTAAAACTATGCGCTCATTTGGAATCTAGCTTTCGTTTCCTCTTTCTCCCATCCTCCCTGCCTCTCGGCCCAAATAAAAGGGAAAACAGATAGGCTATGCTTCCTTGACATCTCTCTTCAAGATGGGTTTAAGTAAGTAGCTTGTCTTTAACATATTTGGAATAAATGTTTATTCAGGGATTCGAATGGAATATGTTTGGTGCTAAACCTAAGTTTAAAAGTAATACAAATCTAAAGTTTTTTCTTTTTTGTCTCCTTTTTTAGTCACCGCAGCAGTCGTATGGAGTCAGTTTCCTGCCATAATTCAAACCTGAAAAAAAAAGTTTCACAGACTTGTAAGTCTGGGTTTGAAAACTCAACACCTTGTAAAAAAGTTTTTGCAACACTGAAAAAAGAGATTATAACCTGAAAAAAAATAAAACTAAAATTCAAACATCTGTAAACATGATTTTGTGTTCTATTTTATCTTCTTCATCATTTTCAGCAACACATTTTCAAAGTTCAAACAATTTCACCACCGCATTTGCAGAGTTTCAAATCTGGCACTGTTCTAACGGTGTATTTCTATGGAGTCAGTTTCCTGCCATAATTCAAACCTGAAAAAAAAAGTTTCACAGACTTGTAAGTCTGGGTTTGAAAACTCAACACCTTGTAAAAAAGGTTTTGCAACACTGAAAAAAGAGATTATAACCTGAAAAAAAATAAAACAAAAATCAAACATCTGTAAACATGATTTTGTGTTCTATTTTATCTTCTTCATCATTTTCAGCAACACATTTTCAAAGTTCAAACAATTTCACCACCGCATTTGCAGCGTTTCAAATCTGGCACTGTTCTAACGGTGTATTTCATTGTTGCCCGGTTTTGAAACCTTGTAAATGGGATTCTGCAAACAGGTGTTCATACATTGAGAAATACGTTTTGAAAGGTTGAATATTTAGTTTTAAAAACTTGTAAAGGTGTACGTTTACGACATTGCAACGTATTTTTTCAGAACTGACTTTTCAGCATTGACTTTTCAGAGATTTGAGCGCAAGCTTTGAGTCACGTGAATATTGGCAGTGTTCTGACGCCACTCGTTTTGAAACTCCTGACAGTCGAATCTGAAAACGTTCCTGGGGGCGGGACCATTTAGCTCTAAACCTATTGGTTGCTCTCGGCTGACGTACATTCCAATCACATGTGCCGTTCACCGGGCTGTTCGTGATTGACAGTGCTCTGCCGATGACACGAATAACAACGGGTTGATTTCGCGGTTGATTTTGATTTCCATTTTCTGGAACCAGAGTCTCATCTCCATAGGACGCGACTAGCAAGGACGCGTCCTAGCAAGGCTGCAGCCTTAACTTTGGGAAACAGCCATGGTTCCAGAAAATGGAAATCAAAATCAACCGCGAAAGTCGCTTGTTATTTGTGTCATCGGCAGAGCACTGTCAATCACGCACAGCCCGGTGAACGGCACATGTGATTGGAATGTACGTCAGCCGAGAGCAACCAATAGGTTTAGAGCTAAATGGTCCCGCCCCCAGGAACGTTTTCAGATTCGACTGTCAGGAGTTTCAAAACGAGTGGCGTCAGAACACTGCCAATATTCACGTGACTCAAAGCTTGCGCCTGTGTGGTCAAATCTCTGAAAAGTCGGTGCTGAAAAGTCAGTTCTGAAAAAATACGTTGTAATGTCGTTAACGTACACCTTTACAAGTTTTTAAAACTAAATATTCAACCTTTCAAAACGTATTTCTCAATGTATGAACACCTGTTTGCAGAATCCCATTTACAAAGTTTCAAAACGGGGCAACAATGAAATACACTGTTAGAACAGTGCCAGATTTGAAACTCTGCAAATGCGCTGGTGAAATTGTTTGAACTTTGAAAATGTGTTGGTGAAAATGATGAAGAAGATAAAATAGAACACAAAATCATGTTTACAGATGTTTGAATTTTAGTTTTATTTTTTTTCAGGTTATAATCTCTTTTTTCAGTGTTGCAAAACCTTTATTACAAGGTGTTGAGTTTTCAAACCCAGACTTACAAGCCTTTGAAACTTTTTTTTTCAGGTTTGAATTATGGCAGGAAACTGACTCCATATATTTCATTGTTGCCCGGTTTTGAAACCTTGTAAATGGGATTCTGCAAACAGGTGTTCATACATTGAGAAATACGTTTTGAAAGGTTGAATATTTAGTTTTAAAAACTTGTAAAGGTGTACGTTTACGACATTGCAACGTATTTTTTCAGAACTGACTTTTCAGCACTGACTTTTCAGAGATTTGAGCGCAAGCTTTGAGTCACGTGAATATTGGCAGTGTTCTGACGCCACTCGTTTTGAAACTCCTGACAGTCGAATCTGAAAACGTTCCTGGGGGCGGGACCATTTAGCTCTAAACCTATTGGTTGCTCTCGGCTGACGTACATTCCAATCACATGTGCCGTTCACCGGGCTGTTCGTGATTGACAGTGCTCTGCCGATGACACGAATAACAACGGGTTGATTTCGCGGTTGATTTTGATTTCCATTTTCTGGAACCAGAGTCTCATCTCCATAGGACGCGACTAGCAAGGACGCGTCCTAGCAAGGCTGCAGCCTTCACTTTGGGAAACAGCCATGGTTACAGAAAATGGAAATCAAAATCAACCGCGAAAGTCGCTTGTTATTTGTGTCATCGGCAGAGCACTGTCAATCACGCACAGCCCGGTGAACGGCACATGTGATTGGAATGTACGTCAGCCGAGAGCAACCAATAGGTTTAGAGCTAAATGGTCCCGCCCCCAGGAACGTTTTCAGATTCGACTGTCAGGAGTTTCAAAACGAGTGGCGTCAGAACACTGCCAATATTCACGTGACTCAAAGCTTGCGCCTGTGTGGTCAAATCTCTGAAAAGTCGGTGCTGAAAAGTCAGTTCTGAAAAAATACGTTGTAATGTCGTTAACGTACACCTTTACAAGTTTTTAAAACTAAATATTCAACCTTTCAAAACGTATTTCTCAATGTATGAACACCTGTTTGCAGAATCCCATTTACAAAGTTTCAAAACGGGGCAACAATGAAATACACTGTTAGAACAGTGCCAGATTTGAAACTCTGCAAATGCGCTGGTGAAATTGTTTGAACTTTGAAAATGTGTTGGTGAAAATGATGAAGAAGATAAAATAGAACACAAAATCATGTTTACAGATGTTTGAATTTTAGTTTTATTTTTTTTCAGGTTATAATCTCTTTTTTCAGTGTTGCAAAACCTTTATTACAAGGTGTTGAGTTTTCAAACCCAGACTTACAAGCCTTTGAAACTTTTTTTTTCAGGTTTGAATTATGGCAGGAAACTGACTCCATACAGTCGTTGGTACAATTGGTGCTGGTAAGCCATCTCTCGAAGTCGTTGCATTGTCTTGAACATGTAAAATAATTTCATAGTAAATCAGTCTAAAATAGTATTCAGTGTTGTATAGTAGCGAAGTAGAAATACTTTGTTACTGTACTTAAGTAGTTTTTTTGGATATTTGTACTTTACTTTACTACTTATATTTCTCTGTACTTTTACTTTTACTTCGCTACATTTTGCGAAGAAAACGGATACTTTTACTTCGCTACATTTCCCTTGAAACCTTCGTTACTCGTTACAAAATCAACTCATCTTTAGAAAAAAAAAAAAAAATCATGAGAGATATGAGAATAACGTTGGGGACTGTGGTAGAACACAGACTGCGAGCCTGTTTGGGGAATCAGCTGTCCCAGCGCACGTTCACAAAGCCCCCTTGCTTAGTTACTGTTGCTACGTCGATCAAAACTCCTACGACTGTCAACACACAAATGCATGGCTAGGACGAGGGCAAGGGCTATCAAAATTCTACTATTTGTATCAGGCTGGTTTGTACACGCAGTATTACAACACTATCTTATACACTTCAATACGCTGTATATGTGCCATTTTTGCTACAAAGCTAATTTAAATACCCTTTTTGGGCAGGGACTTAAGTTTTCCGAAAATCCGCGATCCTGGATGACACCAAAATCAATGTTAAGTAACGTGTACCAGCGCACACACGCACACGCACGCACACACACACACGCACACACACGCACAGACACACACACACACACACACACACTTTCGGTGCTGTTTTAATAATGATAAATAATTAATTCAATTTGTATAGCACACTTTAAAACTGCAAGGAGACTTGAGTGTCCTTGATTTAAAATGAGCGGTTAGGAGGTCAGGCCTACCTGGAGGTAGGTTGGACCGGAAGTGTTTATGGCCTTGTGGAGTTTTGCCTATTGTGTTTGTGTTAGTTGAAATAAACTCCATTATTCTCAAAATTCTGACCCTTTGCTTTTTTATTAACAGCAGTTACTTGTACTTTTACTTTCAGTACTTAAGTACATTTAACATCAGAAAAGTACTTTTGATACTTAAAGCTATACTGTACGATGTGAGAGAGCTAGCATGATTTGAAATTAGCTTCTCTTCGGAGTTCCGTTTAACTCCTCCCCCACCCTTCACGACTGCCCAAACCCCTCGACACATAGCCGTGCACGAGCGCTAATGCTGCTTACGGCTTACCTCAACGGCAACCATTGCGTCACTTTTCAGGCCATTCAACTCCCTCAGCTGTCGCCATCGCTGAAAAGCGAATCCAATATTTATTCTCGTTTTTCCTCGAGCATTCTCTTACTTTTTTTTTGTTGCTGCCTTTTCATTTTCTGTCTTTCTTTTTCTTGCCTTTTTAAAAGGATGAACCGGGGCAAGTAACGGTGGCAGTGGTAACTTCTGTTTTTTTTCTTCCATCGTGTTAACGTTGTAGGCTCACTAGGTCTAGTCCACTGTCATGAACTACTATGACAACAACGCTTTCTTTGCCCTCCGTGAACGCGCTCAGGCCGGCTCAGGCTCGTACACAGAGGGGAGAGAACGCGCAGGCTTGTGATTGGTTCTTTATATTCGGGTACAATGTCTCCGATTGGTAAGCATTTTAACAGGTTTATAGCAGATACAGAATTCGTTTTTTTTTCGCTTCTTTTTCATTGCCCATAAGTTATTTATTGCTGTCAGGATGTAAAAACCAATTTCAACAACACATTAAAAAGTGCATGTCACTGAAAATCGTACAATATGCCTTTAAGTACAGTAAAGATCAGATACTTTAATACTTTTACTTAAGTACTATTCTAAAAGGTGACTTTTACTTTTACTTAAGTAATTTTCCAGTAAGGTATCTGTACTTTTACTTAAGTATGGCTTTTGAGTACTTTATACACCACTGAATTCATATCCTACATGTTCAAATCCTTAGCCATATAACGATCATGTTGCTAAGTGTGTTTGTCTGCTTATCCGTTACGAGGTGGTGCCGTGGTCGCTGCCCCTTTCGTTCTGGGGGCCGCAGGTTTTTCCGCAGCAGGAATCACCGCTGGGTCATATGCTGCAGGCATGATGTCAGCAGATGCCGTAGCGAACGGAGGTGCGGTGGCACCGGGCACTACAACGGCCGTGTTGCAGTCAGCAGGTAAGTCTATAATGTCTAGAGACTCAAAACAAACACTTAAACATCATCCTTCGCCTATGGGGTCTGTAAAATGGAGTTCACACAAACGACTTTTCAAAGGATATTTATTTCCTTTTTAACGTCTTCGGTAAGCAAAAAACAACCTATGAGATTAAAGAATGAACGTGAATCATCAGTAGTGAAGCAGTGTGTGTAGTGTGGTGCATACATGTTGAGGTGAGGACAAGCTAATCGCAGCTCTGACTGAATGTAACCTGGCACCAAGAGTAGCACAAACAAACCGAGTGGAGAGAGAATGACATACCAGCAGACTTAAATATCATATATCACCTGACTATCTCTCTCTGCCCATTGGCCAAATGATTAGGTCAGGTAGACCCCAGGCAGAGAGGTACAGATCATCAAAAGTTCAAACCATTGAACCCATAGCAGGATCTTTTTGATAATGGTCGCTCTGATTTTATCTGTTGATGACATTTTTGGCGGGAAAATAATTAAAATTCTCACTGTCTATAATATACAAATAACAAGCAAGTCGTTTTGTGACGTGTTTCCATAATGGTTTTGTCTCTTGGTTGTAGGTGCGGCTGGACTGGGGGCCGCAGCTACTGCTGCAACTGCTACTGGAGGAGGAGCAGCGGCCGCTCTCCTGGCTCTTCTCTTCTAAAATCAGCCGGAACTTAATAAATATGCTCTCCTCTTATCCAACCGATTTGTTGATTCGCTTTTTGCATTAGGCTACAAAATGGCATTTAAAAATATATATATCCCCATTTCCCTTAGCAATCCTTGCTTACAGTGGAATGGGGATAGTGTATCATTTTAAGCATGTCAGTTGACTTTGTTAAACTAAATTCTGAAGCCAAATTTGTTTCTCGTTCATTATGCTTATACAATGTAGCCATCTAAAAAATGTAATAAAAACATTGCAGCATATTTATTGTCTTGGATAATATATTCAATATTTAAGAAGGGTGAGGATGCTTTACCATGTTAAATACCAGGCCAGAGGGAGAGTTCAGCATATTGTGGCTCAATTCCCGAGCTGTCATGAACACAGCTAGAAATGGGAAAGTATCAACTTTGCAACCTCTAACCCAATTCCCAAACTTAACATCTCTAGCCTTTCGCCGAAACTTCACCATCTATAACTTAATACCAAAACTTACCATCTCAGCCTTTTATCCAAACTTCACCATCTCTAACCTCGCACCTAAACTTACCATAACCTTAAAGTTTACCATCTCTAGCATACCTAAACTTACAACCCAGTGTCATGCGATTTCATGATCTTAGTCACGAAAATGAATCTATTAAATCATGTCCCAGAGCACGATTCTCTGACCTTTTTCATGTTACACAGAACGACATTTTAACCCATGCTTTTTGTATAGCAGCCTTTCTCTGACTTATTCGTGCTACGCAGAAGGACGTTTAAACCCATGCATTTCAATTGGGAGATTTTCTTCGACTTCAGAAAGTGGGGACGGGGGGCGAGATAGTAAAGTGCCCCCTCTAGTTATGTTTCCCTCCAAACAACAAGTTCAAGGGTAAATGCTGTGTATTATGGATACTCAGATTTTTCAGATTTCTGCAGCAGACCTCCTCAGAAACTGAAACTAACCACGTCCCTTCAACCCAGTTTCACGCCAAAATAAAGTATAACTACGCTGGTCCACAAAGTATTACTTTTAATTTTAGAGCTGGTAACAGCTCATCAATAACAGACATACCTACATTTTCTATGGTTGCTATGGTGGTTGCTATGGACACTGCTATCGCTGAAACCAAATATGGATGACATTAATTTGATTATCAGTGGAAGATGCAATATTAACATTGTTTGATCAATGAAATGGGCTTTGATAACAGTTCTAGTTTGAAATGTGCCTTTTATTGTCATAATCTTCATTAAGTGATTGTATATGATGTAAGGGATAATGTATAGAACGCCGGTCATAAGCCCCTGAAGGGGCTTATTTTTGATAATGATTGGCGACGTTCTATACATATCCCTCTTATTACAGGGCTACTCGCCAAAACGAAAAAATAACTTTACACAGTGTGTATTTTTAAAATTACCATTCGTAGTATTGATCAGCAGAGAAATAGTCAGCCAAAGACGTTGACGTGAAAGTGATGGATTTGATGGGTGATCTTGCGGTCTATGACACTTAGGAATTAGCTAAAGACATGGGGGTTTATACAAGTTTATACATTTGATTGTTGTAGCCCAACCGTAAGTGATGTAATTCCTCACGAAAAAACACATTCTTAACGGGAGCCTAGAATGGCTTGTGAATAAGATAGATGCATCTGGTCTCTGTTATATGAATTCCGGCATTATGCTCTGCTAATATTGCTATAAATTCTAGGGTCTCTAGCTCAGGTCCGGCAGTAGCCAGGGGCAAGGGTGGGCTCAGCCCATCCAAATGTGCGCCCTGCCCACCTTTTCTTTACTTTTCATTTTTTAGGAGGAAGTCCAGACCCACTATCGGACGGACCTGTTCGTTCACTGTCCAAGAAAATGTCAAATAAAATCCAGCCAAATAATTAATACTATAGAATATACCATTACCATGCATTGCTTCTAATTGGGTGGGCAGGAAAGCCTGCCTCCAAGTTACCCACCCACAGTTTTTTATAATTTTTTACATAAATTCGATTTTTTTCGCCTTGCTATTTTACTACTTTTGTCTGGAAAATTCCTCAATATCAGTATTTCTGGCATCAGAATTGGATTTTCAATTAAGAGATACTGTGACATTTCATCAAGTTCTGAGGTGTCTTTGTGAAGTTGTTGTGCAATCTATTCTGCATATTTTATCTATATTCCTAATTAAAAACGCTATAAAATTCTTGTTTAACCTAATACACATGACTGAATAATATACTGTTGTATAATCTGTGCTTAAAGGGGTAGTTCAGAATTTTGGACATAGGGCCTGATTCCCAAGTGAGCATTGGTATTCTATATCACTGGAGACAGTTTTCAACACATTTCATTCAGTCCTTCTAGTTGCAGAGTTCGCTCGTGCTAGGCTAGCGCACGGCAACGGGCAATGCTAGCCTGCTATTAAAAACAGTCTTACCCACTCCACAGTACACCCGAGGTAAATCAATTATAACGCCAGACTATAGATTTAAATGTCTGTGTTGATAGAATAATGTTAGAAATAAAACTAACCTTGCATCGCATGAATCATCGAGGGACTACTTTCTCAGCAGAAGCGGAATTTTACTATGCGCTGGTTAGGTTTGTAACCGAATCACGACAGAAGAACGTAAACAGAGAAGCGTGGGACAGAAGCGCAATTGAACGACCAGGCAACATGATGGTTCGGTGTGCTTTTAGAAATTGTAGAAATAAACGGTACAGATGGGCACCACAAAGTTTCCACCAATTTCCAGTGCGAGATCCAGGAAGGACTCAACTGTGGCTTGTTGCTGCTGGCTTGGACATCAAAACACCGGCTCGTACATGTACGGTTCGTTGGATACAACAAATTCCTCATAATCGTCTTCAAAAGCAGATGCATCGCTAACTCCTCCAAACGTGGGCATATCTTGTTAATTGAATACGCTTATAGAATTCCTTCGTTCACTGTACTCTGCGTTTGTAGCAATGACAGCGGCAGGTAACCTAGGTATCATTCCGCCGCTGCCGTAGCCTACGTACAGGAACATAAGCACTGCTGCTGAGACCCCGCAATTCCCTCAAAATCCAATGCAATGCAAGGTTGGTTTTATTTCTAACATTATTCTATAAACAGACATTTAGATTTATAGTCTGTCGTTATAATTGATTTACCTCGGGTGTACTGTGGAGTGGGTAAGACTGTTTTTAATAGCAGGCTAGCATTGCCCGTTGACGTGCGCTAGCCTAGCACGAGCGAACTCTGCAACTAGAAGGACTGTATGAAATGTGTTAAACTGTCTCCAGTGATATAGAATACCAATGCTCACTTGGGAATCAGGCCCTATGTCCAAAATTCCGAACTACCCCTTTTAATAGCTTGATGCTCTTTAAATACACCTATCCGCGAGGCCCTCTTGTACCACGGAGCGACTAATCGCATTTACAATATAAGAAATAAGAAACCGCCCGTGAGTAGGGTCCGGGAGTGTAAAGACGTCTCTTGGTACTAAAAAAAGAAGAGCGCTTTGGAATCTCCATTACACACCATACCTGGCTGTGCTTTAGCGCGTCACTCTATAGATCCAAGGCATAGACTGTAAAAGTGGTCAGGAATCGAATATTATTCGCATAGTTTAGTTATTCTCGTATAACATGAGGCCGACTATTTCAGAATATTGTTTAATTGTTTTAAGTTTTCAACAATATTTCGAAATCATAAGCAACAGACAGAGCTTGGCTTATTATACAAAGAAGATGCATTCAATTGTAGCCTAGGCTGCTACGAGATAATAACTAATACTCTAGCCTACAGCGATGTCACGGTCATCCATGAAGATAATAGCCCTTTAACGCAAATCAGATCAAGCATCAATATCAACAAAGATTGCGTCAGGCCCACCCATAACGCCGTGCCTGCTGCCCACCTATTCTTTCTATCTGCCCACCCTAATCTTACTGCACTGGAAACGCGGCATAAGGCGCGTTTCCACTGCAGGGTGCGGTTACGGCCTAGAACCGGCCCTGCTCCAGCTCCTCAATGAGCTTGGTGGTTGTTTTTTTTGAGGTGACGTGGTTATCGGCTGTGTCACTACCAAATCCGTCGGTGCGCATCTCCCGGAGTGCCCAGATGATTTATAAAAAAACAACTAGTCACGTTGATTACAAAAGTAACTTATAAATTAATTAATTCAATGAGACATATGTCTTTGCATGTAGGGGAGAGCAGTGTGTCATGATTAATGAGGTGAATGCATGTCAAAACACTAAATCTGAATAGGCTATTGTGATGCAGCATAAGGATTGGCAAACAATATATTGATTATCGCTGCATCGCGATGTGATCGGTATCGTGGCCATGTAGGCTATGTTACGGCGTCTGCCGTGGATCCTGGTGGGAGCTAGGATCGCCCTGCATGTGTGATTTGTCTGTCTGTGTGTTTTCCTGTTGTGGCCGGATCTAACAGACTCCAGCTTTTATGGACTCCTCCTTTCTCCTAATCAACCAGACACACTTGTGGATCATCATTATCAACACACCTGCTTATCTACTCCGGCTTCTGAACCATTCATCGCCAGCTCGTCAAACAGTCCAGCTATGTTAGTAGCGTTCCACGTCCATGTCTCATAGTGCTTGAATTAGTGATTGTCGGGTTCTAACCCTCTGCTTCCGTGCAGATCTTCTCACTACCGCGGCTTTGTCCTCCCACACAGCCTTCCTGGTTTCCACACCGACCCGGCTGGTCTTGCTTTTGACCAGCCTCTGCTCATTCCAAGCGAATAAACATTTTAACTTTACAACCCTCGTCTATTGTGGTGTGTTTGGGCTCCCCCTCCCTCTGGCCGTAACAATGTAGGCTATCGTAAGATACCCTGTGATTACGACTCCGAGAGTTGCCTTTATTGAACACACACATGACACACCAAACACAATTTAACAAGTGTCTCTGCTCCATTTCCTCATTGTACCTTGAAAGCAATATAATTAATGACCGTCAGGTGCTGCCAGAACTCTGGTAGCACCTGACGGTCATTAATTATATTGCTTTTAGCAATATATAGTTTTTTTTTATAGTTTTTTTTTATAGTTTTTTTTTACAGAAAAGTGCTCTACGTAGAGCACTTTTCTGTGTTGTGCATATCTAGTGAAACTATGCGCTCATTTGGAATATAGCTTTCGTTTCCTCACCCTCCCTCCCTAACGGTCTTTAACATTATACCTTTGCTAAACCATCTCCAACCTACTATCCAAATGGAACCATCTCTAACTTACTGCCTAGACTACCTTAACCATCAACTTTACCATCACTAGCTTAATAGCTAAACTTACTATCTCTAGCCTTATGCCTAAACTTCAAAATCTCTAACCTAATAGGCTTACCTAAATGAACCAATCTGTAAACAAATACCTAAATTAACCAATTTATAGGCCTACCTTAACAGCAGAGTGGAAATTGATCAGCACATAAATGCGGTTAAAACAAACAATATATAATGAACACTTAACTAAACGGCCATAAGAGACACAAATATTCTTGATAATAACAATACAAGTGAGTGACGTCCATGCAGTGTCTTGTACCGAAAAAGATAGCCTACATGAGGATAGGCTACATGGCTCCCAAACTCCCAGAACTCATCATCCACCTGTTGATATATAGCCTACTATATAATAATAAAGCTGTCCAAGTCAACATTGCGTGTGATGATAAGGCCTAAAAAAAATGTTTGTTTGGTTCCGGTTTCCGACCGACCCTGTATGTGCGACCCAAATTATTTAATGAGCTTTAAAAAAAAAAGCTGATGAGTTGATGTAATAAAAAAATAAAATAAATTCCCTACCTACCCAGGACCTCAACTGACAACCAACAGGAACCATTTTTTATTTTTTTTAGGCCTAATATATAAATATTTTGTTATTTTATTTCATGCTATTGCAATTGATTTCAATATTTTAGTCATTCCAGGCAAGTTTAGACTGTTGCTTCATGGGATCAGTTGGCTGGGCATTGGTTCTATAGGCAAAGTTATTTTAAATGAAAACATGCAAGAAACTACTCGGGTGCCCATGCGGTTATGCAACTCTCGCGCCCCTTACACCGAACGACTCCGAGAGTTGCCTTTATTGAACACACACATGACACACCAAACACAAGTTAACAAGTGTCTCTGCTCCATTTCCTCATTGTACCTTGAAAGCAATATAATTAATGACCGTCAGGTGCAACCAGAGTAGAGCACTGTGTTGTGCATATCCAGTAAAACTATGCGCTCATTTGGAATCTAGCTTTCGTTTCCTCTTTCTCCCACCCTCCCTGCCTCTCGGCCCAAATAAAAGGGAAAACGGATATGCTTCCTTGTCATCTCTCTTCAAGATGGGTTTACGTAAGTAGCTTGTCTTTAACATATTTGGAATAAATGTTTATTCAGGGATTCGAATGGAATATGTTTGGTGCTAGACCTAAGTTTAAAAGTAATACAAATCTAAAGTTTTTTTATTTTTTGTCTCCTTTTTTAGTCACCGCAGCGGTCGTTGGTACAATTGGTGCTGGTAAGCCATCTCTCGAAGTCGTTGCATTGTCTTAAAATAAAACATGTAAAATAATTTGATAGTAAATCAGTCTAAAATAGTATTCATATCCTACGTGTTCAAATCCTTAGCCATATAATTATCATGTAGCTAAGTGTGTTTGTCTGCTGATTTGTTACGAGGTGGTGCCGTGGTCGCTGCCCCTTTCGTTCTGGGGGCCGTTGGATTCACCGCGGTCGGAATCACCGCTGGGTCATGGGCTGCAGGCATGATGTCAGCAGCTGCCGTAGCGAACGGAGGGGCTGTGGCAGCGGGCACGACAGTTGCCGCGCTTCAGGCAGCTGGTAGGCCGATAATGTCTAGAGACTCAAAACAAATAAACCTAAACATTATCATTCGCATATGGGGTCTATAGTTCACACAAACAGCTTTACATAGGATATTTATTTCCTTCTTAAGTTACCAAAAAACAACCAGTAGCATTAAAGAATGAACGTGGGTCATCAGAAGTGAAGCTGTGTGTCTGTGTGTCTGTGTGTCTGTGTGTCTGTGTGTCTGTGTGTCTGTCTGTCTGTCTGTCTGTCTGTCTGTCTGTCTGTGTGTGTGTGTGTGTGTGTGTGTGTGTGTTTACTTGGGAGGTTACTTGGCCCCTTATGATGACATGGGGACACATTCCAAATCAGCTCGCCTGAGTTTCCATTTTTCCAAAGGCGAGCACGATACATAGTGCTCGTTTTACACAGAACGCAAGTTTTAGCCAATGGGGGACGATAGGCAGGCTAAGGGAACTTATATTAATGTTTGAAAACCTCATAAAGTGAGATTATCATGCTATGACCTTTAAAGTTTCAGAGAATGGGTGGAAGACATTGACTTCCACTGTAAAAAAATATATTTTAAATTTACATTTTAAGTTTAGAATATTTAAAAAATCTAAAAGGAATCCAAGCTAATCAGAATATCCAAAAATTGGAATGGACTGCCTAGGTAAAAAATTGTGGCAGAAGATAGGTCCCAACATTTTTAGAGAATAATAAAGAAGAAGGAAGAAAAATAATATAACTAAGAACAATAGTTGAGCTCTGCATGCAGCACTCACCAAATCAATGTGTGTAGAGTATATGGTGCATGCATCATGTTGAGGTGAGGTCAAGCTAATCACAGGTCTGACTGTATGTTACCTGGCACAAAGTGTAGCACAAACCAACCGAGTGGAGAGAGAATGACAAACCAGCAGACTTTTATACTTTGGCACATACAACTGTGCCAAGGTATGGTGCTTTTGCACCTGTACTAAAGTATTTAAAATCTGTTTGTCATTCTCACTATCCTGACTATCTCACCTTACTATCACCTGGATATCCCGCCTGCGTCTGCCCATTGGCAGACGCAGGTCAGGTAGACCCCAGGCAGAGAGGTACGGAGAGACCATCAAAAGTTTGAACCATGGAACCCATAGCAGGATCTTTTTCATAATGGTAGCTCAGATTTTGTAGATTAATTACATTTTTGGCGGGACAATAATTGAATTTCTAAATGTATAAATATACAAATAATAGTTTTTTCAGAATTGTTATGTTTCTCTTGGTTGTAGGTGCGGCTGGTCTTGGCACAGCTGCGACTGCTGCAACTGCTAGTGCAGGAGGAGCAACGGCAGCTCTACTGGCTTTTCTCATCTAACTACAGCCGGAACTTGTCCAAGCAAATCTTTCATTCGTTTTTTGCATTAGGCTACATTACACAAAGGCCTTTAAAAACATTTTCTTCCCCATTTCTCTTAGCAATCCTTGCTAACATTGGAATGGGGCTGGTGTATCATTTTAAATATGTCAGTTGACCTTGTTAAACAAAATTCTGAAGCCAAATTTATTTCTCATTGCTTATGCTTACAATGCAGCCATCTAAACAAAATTCAATAAAAACATTACAGCATATTCATTGTTTTGGATCATTTATTTAATATTTAAGGAAGGGAGCAATGCTTTAAAATGTTAAATTCCAGGCCGGAGGGAGAGTTCAGCATATTGTGGCTGAATTTCAGAGTTGTCCTGAACACAGCAAGAATAGAGCTGGGTAGTTTGAACACCTTTGCTATAACAATAAACACCTGGGCTGGTTACCTTTAATTTCCTAATGCTTTATCTTGTTATGGACTTTCATTTTATGTGGGTCAGATGAGGCTTCTGAGTGTTCAATAAGAAAAGATGGAAGGGGATGTTTAAGTGTGCTGTCTCATCAATTGAGCACTTTGAAACACTTTTAATTGAATAACCCCACACTGGCAATTTGTTTAGTTTGACAACCAAAAGGTTAGTTGAATGAAAGTTATTTTGGTTACATTACAACACCCAGCTCCGCTATAGTCGCCCAGAGCCGTCACCAAGTAAGTGTGAATAGGACAGTCCATCAGCTGGCCTTTGGCATAGAACTTCTTCTGCAGCTACCCCAAAGCCTCAAGGAATCCCTTCAATGGCCCCTGGGAAAAGCAGGGAAAGAGTTGGCATCTGAAACCATAATACTGGGATCATCTTATTTGTTGTACAGAGATACATTTTGGAAAAGCTAAAAAAGGTTTTATTTAAAACTAGCCCTTTTAGTGAACCATCTTAACGTTATACCTTTACCTTTACCTTCCCTAACCTACGACCTAAACTGAACCATATATAACCTACTGCCTACTAGACAGTACCTTAAGCATGATCAACTTCACCATCTCTAACTTAATACCTAAACTTATCTCTAACCTTACACCGAAATTAACTCATCTCCAATCAAGCTAGGGATCTAGGTTAATTGTTCCGACTTATTTTAAATGAAACCATGCAAGAAACTACTCGGAACTGATTTTTATTTATTATGTAACTATCGGATGCTTTGTTTATCGAGAAACGAAAGCTATATAATGAATGACCGCCAGGTGGCATCAGAGTAGAGCACTTTGCTCTGCTGTCTAGTGAAACCAGGCGTTCATTGGATAAATAGCTTTCGTTTCCCCACCAACTTACCCAAATAAAAGGCAAACGGAGAACGAATCCGAGGCATCTCTCACTCTGCATCATGGATTACCGTAAGTAGCGTGCCCTTAACATTGTTTCAAAGTTAACCAGTGTTTAAGTGTTTAGAATGCAATATGTTTGATGGACCTAAACTTGGATATACGCATCTAAAATGCTTATTTTTCTCTCTTTTTTAGTATGCGCAGCAGTCGTTGGTACAGTAGGTGCTGGTAAGCGATCTCTGGAAGTTGTTGCGGTGTGACACCTGTAAAATAATTTGCTTGCAAGTCCCTAAATTAGGTTGGATATAGCCTATAATATGATTTCTAATTCCATAGCCACATTATGATCATGTTGCTCAGTGTGTTTCTTCTGCTCATCTGTTACGAGGTGCTGCCGTGTTCGCTGCCCCTCTCGTTCCAAGTGCCCCTGACTGCAGCCCGCAGATCGAGGAGGAGCTAAATGTTGGCGGGTCTAAACGTTTAAGCCAGCCCACATTTAAAGGCCTACTATGCAACTTTTTTAGCCAAAATTAAATTAAGTATGCAGGTTGAGAGTTATGCTGATGGTTCTGCATCCATTTCTGGGTCGATTGGTGGGTGTGTCATTTACCCATGTCGCCTCTCCAGTGAAAAAGCGCATATGCAACTTGATCTGTTCGGACCGACACAATCCGGATGTGATGCAGCGGAAGTATCCTCGAAAATGTAGTCAGATTGTAGTTTCGAAAATGCTTTACGGCACAGACACACACCCAAACATGGCACCGGCTAGATATAAACAGCCAGTTGCGAGGCAATTGTTGCATTCATCCAACACAGTCTCACTCCGAGAACGTCAAATACCGACTGTTGGCAAAGGCCCTTTAGCGTCGGTGACTGACGGGAAAGGTACCCTTTTTATTCGGTCGGTGACGGTAAAGGTACCCTTCGGCGTCTTCTGCATACGGAATGGGGGGTGCCTCACTACGTCTCTAATAGACGATGTGAGCATCTTTCCTATTGGATAGTTTTTTAGGATATTCTTCTGTGAAAATGGCGGACATACTTTTTATCCTGGGTGGAAAATATGATATTTTAGAATAGTTACACCATTAAAAGTGTTTATGTAAACATTTTTAGCGAGAAATGTGCATTTTACTTTCATAATCGTCGTTCGGCGAATGTGAAGGATGTTTGGTTTGATAGATATGACGAAGAATATTTCATCGGGCGATAATGGCCGGCGTACAGGCATCCCGGGCTCACGAAAATAGGTGACACTGTCACGTTATTTAATCTATTGAAACGTGATCAGGTACACGTATTTTCTAAATGTTCGTGTCAAAAAGCAAAATTTTCAAACTCATGCATATCAATTGGAAGTATTTGTCGTGGTTTGTCACTAAGCACGACTTCCATCTAAGGTTCTGTCCGGGAGCTTTCTCCCTATTGTCCCTTAAGGAGCTCCGTACAGAACATTTATTGTTAAAAATTGTCTGTGATAACTAAGAATATGACAGCTTTTCCAGTCTCACCAATATGCGCACAGATCGCACGGTTTGACACTTTCAAGATGCGTGCAGTAGCCTACATACGCCAAATGACCATTTCGTGTGCATACGATACGCAAAACCCAGCATTAACTACTGTGGAGGGCGGATACGTCCATTTCGCGTGCATATGATACGAAAAACCCAGCATTAACTGAATGGGAGATGCAATATTTTAGGACAGATTCACCATTTAACGTGTTTCTAATGACATTTCTAGCGAGAAATGTACTTTTCCCTTGAATAATCCTCAGTCAGTGAATGTGTATGATCTTTATTAATCTTTATTATCTGAATGGGAATTATCTGAAGCAGGAAACAGCTCACGTGTTTCCTGCTTTTGTGTTATTAAACCGTTACTTTATGTAACTTTTAATGATATCATCTTGTTAGAAACACGTACGTTTTCGTGAACACTGGATTACGTCGCATTTCAACATAAAATAGCGTGTTATACACACACACACACACGCACACACACACACACACACACACACACACACACACACACACACACACACACACACACACACACACACACACACACACACACACACACACACACACACACACTGCATTTCGCTGCCAAATATATAAATACTAAGGCAGAATAAAGAATAAATTAATTCATTATCATTCAACTTCAACATGCGTTATTACAGTATAGTGGTGGAGGGATGACGTGTGTTGGCCAACCCGGAAGTGAGCGTCGCCCTGTGTTCCCTTGACAAAAAGCCAACGGGTTTTTCCATTTGATTTTGGATTATTGCAGAAAAATTAGCATCTTTGAAGCACCTCCTCAAAAACTGAAAATAAATAAAAATAACTGTGCTCCAAAGAAAGAAATGTAAACCAATGCATTCCGAATGGGAGTGTTTCTCCGATTTTTCCATGCTACACAGAACGAAATGTAAACCCATGCAAATAAAGACTTCATGGTTATAATCATTTAAATATCATTAATCTCCTGAGGGTGGTATTCTATTTTTTTCAACGGGGCTGAATCCAGTCACTTGACCGTCATGGTTGCTATGGTGGTTGCTATCCACCAGCCCCTCTAATCCTTACATGGCTCTAAAAACCACGCGGCAAATGAGCTGCCGTGATTTGTGTTGTTTTTGTCGTAAACTAGTGTCCGATGGTTAAAAAATAGACGGATATTCCAAGGTATCCTTAAAAGGCAGCTTGGATGTTTTTATTTTCTGCAGTTTAGACTTCTTCTATAACCTATTTTTGAAAGCAAAACACCAAGCTCATTGATTTAACGAGGCAGGGTTATTTGTTTTATTTATTAAATAAATATTTATGAGAGGTCATTCCTTCTCCTGAGTTTTCTTCCTATTTATGTCTAGTGTACAACCCTACTGTCCACAAGCATCACCCCCCCCTCCCCATATGGATTTGGAGAATTGTTGCCACGTCCCAGTGGTGGAGGTATCATATATATGAAAGAGGGCATTCAATTATACTACAATGATCAATTAGGAGGCCGAAGCCCTAAAGGAAGTGATGCAATAGGTGACTGGGTCGACGACATTTAAGTAAGCTTTACTTTGAGGTCTCTTATATATCAAAGGGGGTCTCAAAGGACGCATACGCTTCAACCTGTGGCTCCGGTCCTACAGGAAATGACTCAGCAAGTGCTCCATCTCGTTGCACCTGCACCCAGCGGCTCGCTTGCAAGATTTTGGCCTGAAGTTATTCCCAGACCTACACCGTAGCCATCCAACCTGCATATCTGAGAATCAGGCCTCTCTTTAATAATGACAAAATGTATGAGAGAAATACACATTAACTTTTGACTCATAAGCGGCGTGGTGCCGGCTCCTTTTGACCTTTTGACCCCAGACTTCTGGGGGAATAGCTGAATCAATTCATTAGTCAATCAAAAGCATGTAAATATCTTCCCGGTGACGTAAGAGGGAGAACAAGGTGTCCTTCAACATCTACGCTTCCAGGCGATTGCAACGGTGCCACACATGAGCATATTCGAACATGTTTAATGGTAGTAATTAGCTGTCCAAATTGGAGGCCTTAATCAATAATGAGCAGCTATTGATTTGCTTCCCGATAGAAATTTGTGACAAATGACATGTTATTTAGCCTCTACACGTTGAGTTGAGTCCAATGACACCAAGCATGACACTCTAGAAAATGGTAACATGTATTTTACATGGTACACCTAGGTCTAGGACATGATCTCGGTGTAGCAAGAGGGCGAGCTTGATCTCATTGGACTCAGCTTAACGTGTAGATGCTAAATAACATGTAATTTGTCAAAAATCTCCATCGGGAAGCAAATCTATAGCTGGTCATTATTGATAAAGGCCTCCAAAATCGACAGCTAATTACTACCCCGAAACATATTCAAATATGATCATGTGTGGCACTGTTGCAATCGCCTCGAAACGTAGATGTCAAAGGACACCTTGTTTGCCCCGTTACGTAACCGGGAAGATATTTTCATACTTCTAATGAATTGATTCATATTTTAAGGTTCTCGGAGTGATACTTTAAGCGGCTGCAGCAGAAGTGTTGAGACGAAAGATGATATCAAGTAATTTATAGAATATTCACATTCACATTATGATTCTTCGTCATAACATCCGACCAAACATCCTTTACAGTCACCAAGCGAGGATTATGAAAGTCCAGGCCCCCCCTTCCGGCACTCAAGGTCCGACTGGGCCAAGTTTAGGGCAGGAAGGGCCCCCCATTCCGGCCCTCGGGGTCCGACCGGGCCAAGTTTCGGTGCGGGGGTCCCAGTTAGACCTTAGAATAAGGTATTCAAATTTCAGGGCGGTAGGACCTTCCTATCTCAAAAACTGTTTTTCCACCACATTCTGAACCATTAGGTCTTGCAGGTAACACTTCTGAGGGGCTTTGTCCAAATGACAGTCCATTTGGGAAAACTTTTTTTCTCTAAGGGCTAGAACTCCAAATCTCGGATATGTCGTTCTCGGGGCCCCGGGAAATGTGTGTAAACATTTTAGCATCCCTAGCTATCTCGAAAAGGCCGGAAAAGGGGCGTGACCTCCCACAGTACGGTAAATGTACATAAGACAGAGGTTAGTTTCTAGTCCCCATTTTTTGTGGGATGGAGGTGTACATTTGTGGCTTAAGGTGTGTAGTCACAGCTGGCCTGTGGCCACGTTTTTGAAGTCTGGGGTCAAAAGGTCAAAAGGAGCCGGCACCACGCCGCTTATGAGGTAACAAAAAGTGAATGTGTATTTCTCTAATAGCTTTTTGTCATTATTAAAGAGAAGCCTGATTCTAAGATATGCGTGTTGGATGGCTAGGGTGTAGGTCTGGGAAGAACTTCAGGCCAAAATCTTGCAAGTGAGCCGCTGGGTGCAGGTGCAACGAGATGGAGCACTTGCTGAGTCATTTCCTGTAGGGCTGGAGCCACAGGTTGAAGCGTATGCGTCCTTTGAGACCCCCTTTGATATATATGAGACCTCAAAGTAAAGCATACTTAAATGTTGTCGACCCAGTCACCTATTGCATCACTTCCTTTAGGGCTTCGGCCTAAAGGACAAAGCCCCTCAGATGTGTTACCTGCAAGACCTAATGGTTCAGAATGTGGTGGAAAAACAGTTTTTGAGATATGAAGGTCCTACCGCCCTGAAATTTGAATACCTTATTCTAAGGCCTAACTGGGACCCCCGCACCGAAACTTGGCCCGGTCGGACCCCGAGGGCCGGAATGGGGGGCCCTTCCTGCCCTAAACTTGGCCCAGTCGGACCTTGAGTGCCGGAAGGGGGGGCCTGGACTTTCATAATCCTCGCTTGGTGACTGTAAAGGATGTTTGGTCGGATGTTATGACGAAGAATCATAATGTGAATGTGAATATTCTATAAATGTCTTGATATCATCTTTCGTCTCAACACTTCTGCTGCAGCCGCTTAAAGTCTCACTCCGAGAACCTTAAAATATGAATCAATTCATTAGAAGTATGAAAATATCTTCCCGGTTACGTAACGGAGCAAACAAGGTGTCCTTTGACATCTACGTTTCGAGGCGATTGCAACAGTGCCACACATGATCATATTTGAATATGTTTCGGGGTAGTAATTAGCTGTCGATTTTGGAGGCCTTTATCAATAATGACCAGCTATAGATTTGCTTCCCGATGGAGATTTTTGACAAATTACATGTTATTTAGCATCTACACGTTAAGCTGAGTCCAATGAGATCAAGCTCGCCCTCTTTCTACACCGAGATCATGTCCTAGACCTAGGTGTACCATGTAAAATACATGTTACCATTTTCTAGAGTGTCATGCTTGGTGTCATTGGACTCAACTCAACGTGTAGAGGCTAAATAACATGTCATTTGTCACAAATTTCTATCGGGAAGCAAATCAATAGCTGCTCATTATTGATTAAGGCCTCCAATTTGGACAGCTAATTACTACCATTAAACATGTTCGAATATGCTCATGTGTGGCACCGTTGCAATCGCCTGGAAGCGTAGATGTTGAAGGACACCTTGTTCTCCCTCTTACGTCACCGGGAAGATATTTACATGCTTTTGATTGACTAATGAATTGATTCAGCTATTCCCCCAGAAGTCTGGGGTCAAAAGGTCAAAAGGAGCCGGCACCACGCCGCTTATGAGTCAAAAGTTAATGTGTATTTCTCTCATACATTTTGTCATTATTAAAGAGAGGCCTGATTCTCAGATATGCAGGTTGGATGGCTACGGTGTAGGTCTGGGAATAACTTCAGGCCAAAATCTTGCAAGCGAGCCGCTGGGTGCAGGTGCAACGAGATGGAGCACTTGCTGAGTCATTTCCTGTAGGACCGGAGCCACAGGTTGAAGCGTATGCGTCCTTTGAGACCCCCTTTGATATATAAGAGACCTCAAAGTAAAGCTTACTTAAATGTCGTCGACCCAGTCACCTATTGCATCACTTCCTTTAGGGCTTCGGCCTCCTAATTGATCATTGTAGTATAATTGAATGCCCTCTTTCATATATATGATACCTCCACCACTGGGACGTGGCAACAATTCTCCAAATCCATATGGGGAGGGGGGGGTGATGCTTGTGGACAGTAGGGTTGTACACTAGACATAAATAGGAAGAAAACTCAGGAGAAGGAATGACCTCTCATAAATATTTATTTAATAAATAAAACAAATAACCCTGCCTCGTTAAATCAATGAGCTTGGTGTTTTGCTTTCAAAAATAGGTTATAGAAGAAGTCTAAACTGCAGAAAATAAAAACATCCAAGCTGCCTTTTAAGGATACCTTGGAATATCCGTCTATTTTTTAACCATCGGACACTAGTTTACGACAAAAACAACACAAATCACGGCAGCTCATTTGCCGCGTGGTTTTTAGAGCCATGTAAGGATTAGAGGGGCTGGTGGATAGCAACCACCATAGCAACCATGACGGTCAAGTGACTGGATTCAGCCCCGTTGAAAAAAATAGAATACCACCCTCAGGAGATTAATGATATTTAAATGATTATGACCATGAAGTCTTTATTTGCATGGGTTTACATTTCGTTCTGTGTAGCATGGAAAAATCGGAGAAACACTCCCATTCGGAATGCATTGGTTTACATTTCTTTCTTTGGAGCACAGTTATTTTTATTTATTTTCAGTTTTTGAGGAGGTGCTTCAAAGATGCTAATTTTTCTGCAATAATCCAAAATCAAATGGAAAAACCCGTTGGCTTTTTGTCAAGGGAACCCAGGGCGACGCTCACTTCCGGGTTGGCCAACACACGTCATCCCTCCACCACTATACTGTAATAACGCATGTTGAAGTTGAATGATAATGAATTAATTTATTCTTTATTCTGCCTTAGTATTTATTTATTTGGCAGCGAAATGCAGTGTGTGTGTGTGTGTGTGTGTGTGTGTGTGTGTGTGTGTGTGTGTGTGTGTGTGTGTGTGTGTGTGTGTGTGTGTATAACACGCTATTTTATGTTGAAATGCGACGTAATCCAGTGTTCACGAAAACGTACGTGTTTCTAACAAGATGATATCATTACAAGTTACATAAAGTAACGGTTTAATAACACAAAAGCAGGAAACACGTGAGCTGCATTTCCCATTCAGATAATAAAGATTAATAAAGATCATACACATTCACTGACTGAGGATTATTCAAGGGAAAAGTACATTTCTCGCTAGAAATGTCATTAGAAACACGTTAAATGGTGAATCTGTCCTAAAATATTGCATCTCCCATTCAGTTAATGCTGGGTTTTTCGTATCATATGCACGCGAAATGGACGTATCCGCCCTCCGCAGTAGTTAATGCTGGGTTTTGCGTATCGTATGCACACGAAATGGTCATTTGGCGTATGTAGGCTACTGCACGCATCTTGAAAGTGTCAAACCGTGCGATCTGTGCGCATATTGGTGAGACTGGAAAAGCTGTCATATTCTTAGTTATCACAGACAATTTTTAACAATAAATGTTCTGTACGGAGCTCCTTAAGGGACAATAGGGAGAAAGCTCCCGGACAGAACCTTAGATGGAAGTCGTGCTTAGTGACAAATCACGACAAATACTTCCAATTGATATGCATGAGTTTGAAAATTTTGCTTTTTGACACGAACATTTAGAAAATACGTGTACCTGATCACGTTTCAATAGATTAAATAACGTGACAGTGTCACCTATTTTCGTGAGCCCGGGATGCCTGTACGCCGGCCATTATCGCCCGATGAAATATTCTTCGTCATATCTATCAAACCAAACATCCTTCACATTCGCCGAACGACGATTATGAAAGTAAAATGCACATTTCTCGCTAAAAATGTTTACATAAACACTTTTAATGGTGTAACTATTCTAAAATATCATATTTTCCACCCAGGATAAAAAGTATGTCCGCCATTTTCACAGAAGAATATCCTAAAAAACTATCCAATAGGAAAGATGCTCACATCGTCTATTAGAGACGTAGTGAGGCACCCCCCATTCCGTATGCAGAAGACGCCGAAGGGTACCTTTACCGTCACCGACCGAATAAAAAGGGTACCTTTCCCGTCAGTCACCGACGCTAAAGGGCCTTTGCCAACAGTCGGTATTTGACGTTCTCGGAGTGAGACTGTGTTGATTCATCATGATGGTACGGCCACACCAACCGCGTTACTCGCGTTGGATAACGCGAGTAACGCGCCTAACCTGACGCTTGATCATTGTGTGTCACAAAAATGGTTCAACGCGCCTGCGGCTGCGCTAGAGTCCGAGGTAGGAAACCCAAACCCCGCCGTGTTTGGGTGCATGATAGAGTTTAGATCGGGTTAGATTAAATAATCTCGGATATAAATAACGATCTCATCTCATCGTCATCCGTTTATCCGGGGTCGGGTCGCGGGGGGAGCAGCTCAAGCAGGGGGCTCCAGACTTCCCTTTCCCGGGCCACATTGACCAGCTCTGACGGGGGGATCCCGGGGCGTTCCCAGGCCAGTGTTGAGATATAATCTCTCCACCTAGTCCTGGGTCTTCCCCGAGGTCTCCTCCCCAATGGACTTGCCTGAAACACCTCCAAAGGGAGGCGCCCAGTGGGCATCCTTGCCAGATGCCCGAACCACCTCAGCTGACTCCTTTCTAGGTAAAGGAGCAGCGGCTCTAATCCGAGTTCCTCGCGGATGACTGAGCTTCTCACCCTATCCCGCGACGCCAGCCACCCTTCTGAGAAAACTCATCTCGGCCGCTTTTACCCGCGATCTCGTCCTTTCGGTCATCACCCAACCCTCATGACCATAGGTGAGGATAGGAACGAAGATCGACCGGTAGATCGAGAGCTTTGCCTTGCGGCTCAGCTCTCTTTTCGTAACAACGGTGCGGTAAAGCGAACGCAATACTGCCCCGCTGCTCTGATTCTCCGGCCAATCTCACGCTCCATAGTACCCTCACTCGCGAACAAGACCCCGAGGTACTTGAACTCCTTCACTTGGGCTAAGGACTCATAAATAACGATAATCGGGTTAAATAACTTCACATGGTGTGTCTGGTGTGTTTCCAGCATTCGTAGTGTTGATCAGGAGAGAAATAGTCCGCCAAGACGTTGAGGTTGCTTAGCAACCAGAGACTCTGTCCATGCAAGTGAACGGAGCGTTCACTCTTCGTCATAACTATCAAACCGAACATCCTTCACATTCACCGAGCGAACATTATGAAAGTAAAATGCACATTTCTCGCTAAAAATGTTTCCATAAACGCATTTAATGGCGTAACTATGTTACTATTTCCACCCAGAATAAAGAAAGATGTCGGCCGTATGCTTCTGTGCAAGGGTCACTACAGTAACGAATTGCTTTACGGCACAGACCCCCAAACACGGAGCCGGCTCGATATAAAAACAAGTAACTAAGGGATTGTTATATTCATCATAGATCAGCCGACTAAAAAGAGACAGAGAAACCCAATGTCGGAGGAACAGAAGAAGAGAAAAGGGAGACTGACCGACAGAGAGGCCAGACACGAGTAAACGTTGGGCAAGCTTTTCAGGAATAGCGTGAACTGAAAGAAAAAGAAGACTGCAAATCAGACGCCGACTCGGCCGTGTTGCTTTTGAAATTGAAAGTACCCTTGGGTGAACTTTGTCTTCGTGGTATTCTTGATTCTGATAGTCTCTGTACAAATGTGTTTGCTCAACCATTTAGTTGTGAGCCCTGTAAAAATTGTTTTCTCGACCGTTTTGTTGTGAGCCCTGTATGTTTCTAGCTTGCTTGCAACCATATAAACACCTTTGTTTCCATGGGTGTTTTGCTGTTTGTCTGTCCCCCAGATACAGACTGAATCCCCGAATCCAGGTTCTTGTTTATTTCGATTATTATGTTGGCCAAACCTCTTACACTGATTGTTCTGTTCAACCTAAGATAAAACAATTATAACCTAGGGTATAAATTCTCCCGGTGAACTATAAAAAAGGATGGATTTATGTTTATTGCAATGCAAATACACCCTTTTAAAAATGTATAACCTTGCCTACACTTTATGAACATCTACTTCGGACATGGCTCCACGCATTCGCCGGCTTCTTTGAAAACAAATGCACATGGCTCGCGTAGAAGTGCATGGGGAAGGGACGTCAACGAGTTGTTACGACAGTGTTGTGAAATATCTACTACGAAGCTGTAGGGGGCGCTGTGTAGAGTAAAGTGCGTGCCAAAACCAAGAAAACAGCGAAGATATTCCCGAAGTTGCATAGTGGGCCTTTAAGGAAAATTCCGCGCAGCATCATGGACTCAGACGGAAATACGTTCTCACGCTTTCTGCAGAAAGCGGGAGAACGTATTTCCGTCTGAGTCCATGATACTGCGCGCTTTTCTGCCTAGAGGTAAGTTGCCGCTCTCTGTTCGTGTAAATTTGCTTGCTATGGGCCAGAAAAATACCTTGATACTTGCCTTTGTCAAACATTTATGGAAGCTTTTTCTTTTTCTTCTTTACAGATCAAAATTTCTTGCCTGGGGTGAAAATAAAAATCAATGATGCAAAGTCTTCTGTCTTTGGTTTATTTGACTTAGCTAATATAATTGAGTGTACGAAATAATATGTGTCTATACTAAAAAAGACATTTGAAATGACAAGTTAAAAGTAGGAATGTCTAAGTCTATCAAATGCATGAACCTTTTTCCATATTACCGGTAAGTCATTGTGCTGTGCTGTGCTGTGCTGTGCTGTGCTGTATTGATGTTTGAGAATGTGCTGCCGGATCTCCGCCACCAGATGGCGCCCGAGAGGGTAAAACGGTAACCTACCTCTAGGCAGAAAAGCGCGCAATATCATGGACTCAGACGGAAATACGTTCTCCCGCTTTCTGCAGAAAGCGGGAGAACGTATTTCCGTCTGAGTCCATGATGCTGCGCGGAATTTTCCTTAAATGTGGGCTGGCTTAAACGTTTAAGCCCGCCCACATTTAGCTCCTCCTCGATCTGCGAGCTGCAGTCAGGGGTTGCTCTCTCGTTCTGGGTGCCGCTGGATTCACCGCGGCAGGAATCACCGCTGGGTCAATGGCTGCAGGCATGAAGTCAGCAGCTGCCGTAGCGAACGGAGGGGCGGTGGCAGCGGGCACTACAGTGGCCGTGTTGCAGTCAGTAGGTAAGCCTATAATATGCAGCGGCTCAAAACAAACCCACCTACACAGATGTTCATTTGCCTATGGGGTCTATAAAAGGGAATTCACACTAACAACTTTACATTGGATATTTATTTCCTTCTTAAGTTACCGAAAAACAATAAGTAACATTAAAGAATGAACGTGGGTCATCAGAAGTGCAGCAGTGTGGGTGTGTGGAGTATATGGTGCATGCATGTTGAGGTGAGGTCTAACCAGCAGCTCTGACTCAAGATAACCTGGCACAAAGAGTAGCACAAACCAACAGAGTGGAGAGAGAATGACAAAGCAGCAGACTTTAAATTCTTTAGCACGGGTGCCCCATAGCACCAGGCTATCCCGGCTCTTTCTGCCCATTGGGCATACCATAAGGTCATTAGGTCAGACCACAGGCAGAGAGGTACTGCTACAGATCATCACAACCTCAAACCATTCAACACAATGCAGGATCTTTTTGGTAATACCTCCGATTTTGTTGTTTATTTTTTGGGCGGGGACTATAGAATACAATAATAAGCAAAGCAAACAAGTCGTTTTTTGGTGTCCCTTCATAATTATGTCTCTCTTGGTTGTAGGTGCGGCTGGTCTGGGGGCAGTGGCTACTGCTGCAACTGCTAGTGGAGGAGCAGCAGCTGCACTGGCTCTAAAAGAGGCTCTAGAATCAGCTGCAACTTAATCGATATGCTCCCCTCTTGTCAAGCAGATTTCTTAATTAGGTTTTAGTTATTTGCAATGGGCTTCACAACATAATTTTTGGCTGCATTGTGTAGCCAGTAATTCTTCAAGTTTCCCCATTTGCCTTAAAAATCCTTGATAACAGACGATTGACAACCATCTTAAGAATTTTACCTTGTTAAACATAATTCTGATTTCTTTATGCTAACAAAATGTAGCCATCTGAACTAAATCCCATTAGAAAAGGAATGTGCATGTACATCATGGCTCATTTGTTCAGTATTTAAGAAGAGCAACAATGCTTTAAAAAGTTCAACACCAGGCCCGAAGGAAGTAAAGCATATAGTGGCTTACTTTGCAAGTAAAAAAACAACTCGGAAAATAAAAATGTTCCCCTTAGTAGGTAACGGTAAGATAGTTAGGAAACGACTCACTGATTTATATAAAATGGACAAGTACAGTTTATGGCTATGCCTGTTCAAATTGAAAATGCAGAAGAGATAGGCCTACTGTGTGTAACTATATTAGCGCAATAAGCATTGTTCAAATAAAAGACATCAACATATTAAGTCGATTATTTTCTGTGTTCCAGTGCAACAAAGTCCAAAAAAAGAAAACGTTACAATAAAACGACTTGTTACCTCTTAATTTCCCAAAGCTACTGAGATCCCACACTTAATGGCTGCCATTGCGTCTCTGGGTCCTTAACCTGCTTTTTGGGCCCACTCTCTGTGCCCCATAGGGCATGTGGCATGCAACTGTCCCCAGCTCAAACTTTCTCCAGTATCGTCCCTTTTGGGGCCCCAGCCAGGAAAAGAGCCTCGTCATCTCAAGGCCCCACGATCGAAGAGTGCTAGAGCCCGGGTCCCTGAACTGGCTGCACTGCGAGCAGTTATCAAGTGCAAATAGGACAGTACATCCGCTGGCCTTTGGCAGTGAAGCAAAATAAACATGTAAAAAGCAGAGTGTACATTTACTGGCACACGCGGTAAAAAATAAACAAAGTTAACACTTTACTCACCTCCCATCAGAGGCAAAAACATTATTGATAATAACATGACAAGTGAATGACATCCATGCAGTGTCTTGTACAGAAATAGAGAATGATGTGACAATGACCTTGATAAGTTACATAAGGCTACATCCCAACAGAACCTATCATCCGCCTTATATTTACAATATACCAATTAGTGGTGGGATAAAATCGATAGAGTGATTTATCGTTGCCCTTCTTCGTGCGATACGAGAATCGATACTTACTTACCCGCTAAATATCGATGTACATATTTTCTTCATTTTAGTGTTTTACGATTACTTTTATGCTTTAAACATGAATAGTTAGACAGGAATTATCCCCCCAAATCTCGATATTTAAAATAATAAAATGGGAGGTCTAAACTGAATTCCCTGAACCTAGCGTCGCTGCTTCATTGCTCCTCGAGGTGGCGCTCATCACCCACCACGAGGGAAACTTGAACAGAAATTGACCATGAATAAAGACAAATCTTTTTTTCACGGTTTTAAGGCATTTTCCCAGACAAGTTATTTGCTTATCATAACACAGAAATTCTCAGAAACCTGTATGCATTCTTTATCTTTCCGTCTTTTTCCTCGTTTATGTTGTTTTAAGCTTAAACAGGATTCAAGGGAAAACGGACACACAAGTGGCTCTGCTCTATTTTCCTCATGGTAGCCTGCTCGAGAAACGAAAGCTAAATAATGAACAACCGCCAGGTGGCAGCAGTCTCTTTTTTATTTCACTGTATACGTGTGACAAACGCTTTGCTGTGTTTTATTTCCGTTTCCTATTCATCTCTTTTCCCAGTCGTCGTCCCCCCCCCCCCCCCCCCCCCTCAACACCCAAAAAACAAAACCTCGTAGACAGCTGTAACATGGGTTTGCGTAAGTATCTTCTTGTTAACATTTTTGGTTGAAAGGTTTATTCAACGTTTCGAATAGACCTATACGACAGAGAAATACAACTTTAAAATTATAATGTTATTAATAATATTGTTTTTTACCTTTTTTAGTAACTACCGCAGTCGTTGGTACAATTGGTGCTGGTAAGCAATCTCTGGAAGTCATTGCCCTGTTTAAAATAAAGCCTGTCAAACAATTTGCTTGTAAATCAAATCGTTTGATAGGCCTATCAGATATGCTTTGTGTTAAAATCCTTCCATGTAATTATCATGTTGTCAAGTATGCTTGTCTGCTTATCTGTTACGAGGTGTTGCCGTGCTCCTTACCCCTGTACTTCTGGGTGCCGCTGGCTTCACCGGGGCCGGAATCACCGCTGGGTCATTGGCTGCAGGCATGATGTCAGCAGCTGCCGCAGCGAACGGAGGTGCGGTGGCCGCGGGCACCACAGTGGCCGTGTTGCAGTCAGTAGGTAGGTAGGCCTATATGTGTGGCGACTCAAAACAGACGCACCTAACTGATTATCATTAGCCTATTGGGTCTATGAAAGGGAGTTCACACTAACAACTTTAAAAGTATATTTATTTCCTTCTTAAGTAACCAAAAAACAACCAGTAACATTAAAGAATGAACGTTGGTCATCAGCATGCGTGTCCAGGTGAGGTCAAACTACCCACAGCTCGGACTGAAGGCAGTGGCGTCAATTCAGCCAAAGCTAAGGTATGGCAAGGTTACTAGTCACATGACTTAACTACAGTATCAATCAATATACATGCCCAGCAAATAATCATAACAAAAGTGATCCCGCTAACGCAACTATGGACACAAACACTTAACTACGCACGTCAATCAATCAATTCAGTCAAATGCGCCGTTACGCATCAGTTTTCAGCACCATGGATAGCAAGCGGCAGAGTTAGAGAGCAGTAATAGCCTTTCTGACAAACACAATTTCACTCATTCTGTTCACTTCATTCACTATGTAATTGCAACAATATCACGTGAACATACCAGGTAAACTGCTGTAAACTGTTAAAGTCCAAATACAAAGAGGAGAGGGAGGGAGGGAGAGAGGAGAGGCGAGGGAGGAAGGGAGGGACGGAGGGAGGGAGGGAGAAGAAAAGAGAAAGAGAAATCATATTAATAAGATGTTCGGGTATCTTACTTTGAGATGAACTTTCTTAATTATTCCAGAAGTGGATAACGGCGGGGCCTCAAAGCAGCAAAGTTATTGACGAGTTCATCTGCGTCCAGGGATTTTACGACAGCAGGCTCAACAGCCATCAACATGAGGTTTGTGAGCCTGTCATCGCTCATGGTGGTCCGCAGGTAAGTTTTGACTCTTTTTAAAACGGAAAAGAATCTTTCGTTGGATGCAGTGGAGACAGGAATTGTTGCTGCGATCTTGAATAGCTTGATGACCTCTGAAAAAGCGACAGACATGGTCTTCAGTCGTGTCAAAGCCAGCATTATGTTTTTCTCCTCCTCCACGTCCTCCTTCATCTCAAGTTCAAGGAAAGCTTTTGCTGTGTGACACTGGGAACTGAGAAGGGTGGTGTCGATCAGTTCATCATAGAGTTGTGCAAACTGTTCCATTTTAACTACATCCATGAAATGGGGAGATGAACAATCAAATGCCTGGATAGCATTAAGTAGCTCATCATTATCTGTAAATCGGCGATCTAACTCAGAGATGAAGCGGTCCAGTGTTTCAAAGTATAGTCTTTTTTCTTGGTCATCTCCTGTTTGTCTCTGGCCACTGGATGATCCGACAATAAACCCTGCCAAGGCTTTGGACACACTCCGTGCTCTTGCTGGTCGCAGAGGGGCAGTGTCGCTGCTTGGGAGGCCGAGCTCTGTGGAAAATGCCTTGGCTCTGCTCAGTGTGTCCTGGTACTCTTTATCTGACCTCATCTTTTCCAGCTGGGCCTTAGTACTCCGTATGAGATTGGAAGCCATCGTGATTGCAATGTCTTTTGTCTGAAGCTGTTCAGACAGTCCATAAGTGAGACTTAAGATTTTTTCTAGGACATGAAGACGCACAACAAAAGTGACTGTCAGCATATTCGTCCGAAGTCCAGCAGCTTCAGTTGAACCCTCTGCATGAGCGTCAATAGTGGCATCTAACACAGCTAGTATAGCCTCGTAGCGCAGTTTTATCTTCTGTAGAGCCCTATACCAATTAGGGCCCGACCGATTATCGGCCGCACCGATATATCGGGCCGATATTTAACATTTTGGGGATATCGGTATCGGCCATACTTTCCATAAATTCCCACCGATAAGTTCATATAATTTTCACAACCAATTTTGCAGCCGTTTCGTTCTGAACGCGCCTTCCGCTCTTGCCACTTGGAATTCATGAGCCTTGCCAAGTTGCCCCGCCCGTCACAGCATCTGATTTGTTTGGCACACGGAATACAACCAATCAACACGCAAGGCTGCAAGCGGGGCGGGGTGCCTTCACGTTCCCTGTGACTCGTGAGCGGTTTCTAGACGGCCAAGTGGGGCTAAGGACGGTGCTGCGAATACAACTTAAAGCAGAGAAAACACATTTCCTTCGAGGTAAGCATATACGAAGCAATATCCCCTGCAATATGTCACAAACACACCAACGTTGCAGAAGCACGGCACCACAAGGTGTTTATTAATTTGTGAAACCGATCCATTTGATCTGTGTAATAACGACACAAACCTTAGCTCACGCAAGGACAACCAGAATGACAGCGAATACTCCTCACTGAAAAGGTTGTACATAGAGCAGTCTCAACATGGTGTATAGTCCTACTACAGTTATTGTTAAAACCCCACATGGAAACGTGAACGTGTCTGTAGTTCTACACGAAAGGTGGACTGAAAGCCATGGTCAATGAAGACCAAATAAAACGAGTTTGTGTTTGTTCCCGAGACGAACCATTTAGAGCCTGCTAGCTACTTGATAGCCTGTTAGCTACTTTATAGCCTGCCTGAGTAAGAGCCAGCATATAGGGTCGAGTATCTGCAGCTAGAGCCTTGTATACATTCCCATTTACGGCTCTGGTGAGAGCCTTGTTCCCTAACAAGTTACCCAGCACGGTAGAACCAACGGTGATTGGTCGCAATGTCCCTCAAATTAAGTTAAATAGAATTAAGTTTTGGTCAGTCGCTGCGTTTCAAACTGGTGTAACATCTTGTTACGGGTAGACAGACAGGCTAGCAGTAGCTAGCAGCAAGTAGCTACAGAGATACGACAGCATCTCTGGTAGCTAATTTTGGCTTGCGCTAACTAACTTGGTGTTAGGTAAACAACTTCATGAACACTACGCTACGCGACTCAGGCCCTAAAGGCACATTGTACGTTCAGTCTATTAGTTTCTTTATTGTGCGTTCCCAGGCCCTTTGACCATTTAATCACGCCTGGTGTGATCTCAAAGTGCTGGCATTTGATGTGCGCTAGGTACAATGATCCAAATACTTCTTTGTAATTCGCCTTTATTTGTGACATGAAAACATTATACCTAAATGCTTTCGTTTCACCTCGCCACCCAGAGGCAGACAAGCAGCCCAGCACAGCCACTAGACGTAAAATAAACTCTTGAATCAGGAGGTGGTTATACGTGCTGTAGTTTGCATTTTTTTTTTTTACTTTAAGTAAACTACTAGTGCCGTATATTTACAGAAATATACAGGCTTATCTATATGATTTTGACTATTTTTATATAGAGACATACTATAAATTATTCACAATTTATATGTACAATTATTATGTTTGTTTTTTTACAATGTCTGAAAATAGATTTAGTTTGTATCAAATATTTATTTTCTAAATATGTCTGTATTAGATTGCAACTGCTTATGCTATTATTCTATGTTAAGTTATTCTAAGTTAAGTTCGGCTTTATTTTACAAATGCTGCTGGCAGCTCCCTGTACTTAAAATGTTTACTATTAAAAACACTTAATGGAAGTTCGAGTCAGTGTGTGCCATTTTTAATTTATTTGAGAATTTTTTTCTTCTATTTATCGGTTGCACATATCGGTTATCGGCCTCCCATTTTCATAAATATCGGTATCGGTATCGGCCCTGAAAAAACCATATCGGTCGGGCCCTAATACCAATACAGCCACCGAGTGGGACAGGTGCGCTCCAAGTGCAGTATTTTGTTGTGCCCCAAATTCTTTTGAGCCTCAATGAAAAGCATGTGTCTGGTATTGCTATTTGCAATAAAAGTATATAGTGTTTGAACAACACTAAAAAACTCTGCCATCTCTGGTATTTCAGTTATCGAGCTCACAAGCACAAGATTTAGTCTATGTGCATGACAGTGTATATACGCTGCATGCGGCACTTTTTCACGTATTAAAGCCTGCACACCACGCACATTACCCCGCATAACACTTGCACCATCGTAGCATTGTGCAACACACAGCTGAATATCTAAACTCGATAATTCCTTTATTATTTTCTGGGCCAGGGATTCAGCTGTCAGGTCCATCATGTGATAGGTTCCAATGGCTCTTTCCTTTATAATCCCGTCATGTACATAACGGATCAAAATGGCCAGCTGCTCCTTCTTAGACAGGTCTTTCGTTTCATCCACTAAAACTGAAAAGTACCGTGCTTCTCCTACTTCACTTATGATTATACTTCTGATCTTTTCCCCAATAACTCTCACCATATCATTCTGGGCTGCTGGGGAAGAATAGTGCGCATACCTGCGTTCCTGTTTGCTTCTCACGTTCCTGTCATCTGTTGCAATAACGTCCAAAAGTTCAAGGAAATTTCCTTTATTTTCAGCCTCATCTCTCTCGTTGTGGCCACGGAGAGGGAGGGCCTGTCTTCCCAGAAATGACGTGATTTTGAACAAGGATTTGACGTGAGCCCGGTTCTCCTGCACCTCATCTGTCCTGTTTGCGTCAATCCGACTTGCGATGGATTCCTTATGTCCGCTGATCACAGCCTTAAAGTTAGACCACGCTAATGCAGCACAATTGTGTCTACTGCTCCCTTGATGATCCCGGAGATTTTTTTTCATGTTCTTCCAACATGTGTATCCAGTGTCTATGAACACACGCAGTCCATGCCTGTCACCTGTTAAAGTTGAGGCTCCTCCAAAATGACGGCATGCAAAGCAATAAACTGCATCTTCTTGCGCAGAATATTCAACCCAGTCATATTCCTGATACACACTGACATTAAAGCGTCTTCCATTTCTAGTTGGGAAGTGGGTCAAACGAGGACGCCTGAGTCCGTCTGTTTTACATCCACTAATATCCTTCTTCTCTGCTCCAGTTGACCCAGAGGCTGCTACTGCTGCTGCACCCGGGCCTTGACCTTCCTTATCGCTGTCCACGTCTGATCCAGCTCTTTCAATCTGAGAAACTGGTGGGGACTCAGACTCGGATTCAATTCGAGAAGTCGGTGTGGACGAGTTCTCAGCCTCCATGCATGTAGTCTCCGTCTCCCTGTTAGCATCTGCATCCCCGGCGCAGGTGCTGGAGTGGCTAACAGCCCCGTTAACAGCTTGAATCCCACCTTCACTACCTGGTCCTTCTCCCTCCGCTGCTGGGGCAACATTGGAGCCATCACCTTCACCTGCCTTTTTTTTTTATAAAAAAAGATTCTAAAGTTCTTTGCTTTCTTTTCATTTTAGTTAATTAGCTTAGCCGAAAAATTTAAAAAACCGCGATAACATGACCCGCTCTGACCTCCGGCGGCTTCTCGTCAGGAGATACCACATTTCAAGATAGGGAGGGGGGATACGTTACGATAAGTATTGGGAAAGATAATATCTAGACTAGAGAAATCGATTGTGTTGTTCTGATTTTCATTTGTAGTTAATTTTTATGTATTAAATAATAGAATAAACAATACAAATTGACACAGAGTAATTCCATAAATTTATTTAAAAAAAACAAAAATTTACATTTTCCCCTAGAGCCTAGGTGTGGCAGCTGCCATACCTTGCCATACCCAATTGACGCCTCTGCTGTCATTGTCTATTTTTCGAAAATAAAGACAAATAAAAACATGGTTCCTGCGGGTCCTTAAAAAGTCTTAAAAAGTCTTACTTTTTTTTGTGTGAAATTAAGGCCATAAATTGTCTTAAATTTACTGTAAATTTGCTCAGGTATTACATTTTACAGAGGGTTTTTTAAGACATGGGGAAATTGTCGCACACAACAAATCACATAGTGCGTCTTTTAATTACGGCATTTTTTGAAAGAAGTGGACTGAAAAGTTCAGCATCCGTGGCTAGTACTTCACATCAGACGGCGTTAACCAGCTTTTTGTCGCCACCAGAAAACCAGAAGGCGGCGTTAATGTGGGTTCTCCACACGGTGAGCAGACATAATTCCTTCAAATCGAACGAGGACATTAGTAGCGTCTTGGCTACTATGTTCCCAGATTCTGAGTTTGCGAAGTCGTTCACCTGTGGTGAAAACAAAACGGCCTATCTTGTCAAATACGGCATTGCATCTTTCATAAAAAGAGAACTGTCACGCAGCATAAGCGATAAACAGTACGTCCTCATGTTCGATGAGAGTGAACAAAACCACTAAAAGCAAACGGATGGATATCCATGTGAGGTACTGGCCCACGGACGACACCGACAGCCATGTCATATCGCGGTACTATGGATCACAGTTCATGCTGGATCATTTTAATATAAGTATTCCAAACAGTAAAGGGCTTTGACTTTTGCCCAAAAATCATATTCGAAGTTTGTTTGTTTATTAATAATAATATTCTAATATATTCAAATATTTATTAATAATATTGTAGCGTCACAGGGTTTGGGAGGAAGGGGCGGGCCTTCTGAGAGGGGGTTCCGGGGGTTTCCCGGGGAGTCTTGGTTGTTGTAGTTTTCCGGTTGAGCTTGGCCTGCCTGTCCGATTGTGGAACCCAATAAACCTGCTATCAAGCTTACTTCGCTCACTGCTTAGCCTGTGGTCATTACACTGGTGTCAGAAGTGGGATCAGAACCCACGCCTCCAAAGGAGACTGCGACCTGAACGCAGTCACCATTTGACCATTAAATTCCTTCAGTAAGACCTGGATTGGGCTTCGCAGGGTTTGTTTACCGGCGTTGCTATGGTAACCGGTCCTGCGTGTTCCGACGGTTTATTAGGTATCTAATAAATCTCTGTCTAATCAATACTTCATTCACTGCCTCTTCCGTTGTCATTACAATATTATAAATAGACTGCGTCGGGTTCTCCGACGTCTCTCCCTCTTGGCCTGCCATAACGGGTTCCAATATTAAGGGCTGTCTAATATTCGTTAGATTTATTTTTTGATATTCAAATTATATTCGAATAAGGAAGTTCGGCGTCTGTGTGTGTGTGTGTGTGTGTGTGTGTGTGTGTGTGTGTGTGTGTGTGTGTGTGTGTGTGTGTGTGTGTGTGTGTGTGTGTGTGTGTGTGTGTGTGTGTGTGTGTCTGTGTGTGTGTGATCACTGTCATTCGTGTTTACATGGACACATCTGATCCGCATAGATGTGGAAGAAAAGCTAAATCGGAATAGAAAAGGATCATATATACGCCTCAATCGGAATACAATTATCTGTTCGGAATATAATTCTATTCAGCTACAGAAGAGGTGGTGTAGTCCGCTATTAGACAAACACACTTAGCAACATGATCATTATATGGCTAAGGAATTGAACACGTAGGCTATAAAAACTATTTTAATTTGATTTACAAGCAAATTATTTTACATGTTTTGTTTTATGACGCAACAATTTCGAGAGATGGCTTACCAGCTCTGAGCGTTCCAACTATTGCTGCTGTTACTAAGGAAAAGAAGAAGACAAAAACAATCTTTAGATTTGTATTACTTTTAAGTACAGGGCTAGTACCAATCATCTTCCATTTGAAACCCAGAATAAACATTTTTTGGTACCTAAGTAAAGTACCTAAGTACTACTTAAGTACAAATGGAATTAAGTAAGAGAGTCGGGTAGGACCAGGCAAACGACATTCTCTACTTCTGTACGGAGTGCATGGACCTGACTCGCATTGTAACAACAACATGCATTCCTATGCGTGATTGTTACGATCAAAAATGCTTTTGTCTTTGATGGGAGTTCAGTTAATTGTTAACTATGTGTGATGCCCACTAATGTGTGCCCACATTTGTGTATATTACGTTTTTATATACTACACCATTTTATATTATTAAGACACACTATTTCCTACTAAATTGATCTTATTTTGTATGAGCAATATCTTTTATAGTTTTACATTTTCACAATGCAATTGCACTATCCTGCCAGTAGGAGGCACAGTAATATTGTGGTTTGCCTGAATCCCCGTGAGATCCTCATAACTAATGAGGATCTGAAAAGACAAGTCACGTCTCCCGTGTCAGCATTCTTTTCTCTTTGTTTCAGGTGGGTTATGTGTTTAAAATGTAAAACAAGTTGATGTTAGTGATTGGATAATGTGTGGTGAAATGTTTTAGTAAAGTATGAGTGTTAAAATGAGTACATGTGTAGCTAGTAAGGTCCGTCGCTCGCCGAGAGATTTGTAATGACGGCGCCGTTGGAAGTTTTACCGTTGGGCTAGTAGCTTTAAGCTACTAGCTAGTAAGGTCCGTCGCTCGCCGAGAGACTTGTAATGACGGCGCCGTTGGAAGTTTTACCGTTAGGCTAGTAGCTTTAAGCTAATACGGATCACGCTCGTCTCTACCTTTTTGTTTTATTGGAATAACACCACACGTGGCACACTTCTTTGCGTTTTGTAAAGTATTAAAATGTTTATTGATTGTTGTAAAGCACCTTAAAGATACCGTTAAGAAAAGTTATTTGAAGTTCAGTAATAAGAAAATGTTTGATATAGCCTACAAGGTAGGTACTATTAAAAATACTAGTTCCGTAAAACCTAATGGGTTTTAAGAGCATTAAAGATGCACCTTGTACAAACTGTTTGTAGTATCAGAGAGATGAAAGAACAACACTGAGAGAAAAGGTGTGTTTTGAATTGAAGAGTATTTTTTGTGTATTTTGGTTTGTTTTAAGAACATGGAAAATATGTCTAATTAGACAACATATGGAGTAATATGATGCTGAGTTTAAAATGCATGGACAATGTGAAGATAAACGGTAACCTTCAGTAAATTGAGAAGTTAAATGAATAAATATAACTAATGAGGATCTGAAAAGACAAGTCACGTCTCCCGTGTCAGCATTCTTTTCTCTTTGTTTCAGTTATCTATAATCTGTCCACGGCGATCCCACCTGGGACCCGTTACATATGCATTGTTTGTTTTGACCGTGTGCAGGTGTTGGTTAATTTCCACTCTGCTTTTTCCGTGTTTATTTGGCTTCACTCTGATCTATTTACCATGAAATGTCTTGAGGGTTTTCTCTCAGTACCCATTCTCAAGCTGTGGTAAGTAACTCTAGACCAGGGGCTCCCTAGCCTGCGGTATTCCATTAACCAAGCTAAAGGCAAAGCCGGGCTTATTTTGCTTAGCCTCGCTACTTTAAGCTAGAGTTGCGTTCCATCAACGTGACTTAAGGGAATCTCCTCTAAGTAACCATGGCAATTTATCCGACCAAATTAACCTGGGGCCTCTACGAATAGTCAAATCTCCTAACCTTTATGCCTCCTTTCCTTAACCTTTGAGGAAAACGTCATCGGGTCAAGGAGAGATGAAAGGTGCTTCCTTTCGAACATAGGAAAAGACAGCACTGTTTAAAATGAATTAGACCTAACCGACGTCATTGCGCGATGGCGGGTATTGCTGACCTCTAGCGTCTCTAGTGTGAAACAATAATTTTCCGAAGATTGACAAAAACCAAGCGCTCTTTGATCCATTCGTTCTTGTCATAATGATTTCAATCAGGTTATCGCCAACAGTGAGAATCACTAAGATCGGACTTGGCCAACGGGAATATTTTAGGCCACTTGAATTCCAATTCACATGTGAAAAAAAAGAGGCTAACTTATGTTGATGTTGAAATTAACTGCACCCAGTAGTCATTCTTAAATTTGAAGTTGGCCTTATCTTTTCTTATGGTGTATTTTATGTGCTTACTAACCAGCAATAAATTAATTCATTTAGATTCAATAAGTACGTTTTTGGAATTGGTATCCATTATTATCAATTGTATTTTCTTCTCTTCTATTCTTCTGCTTTACCGCGTATTTCATGCGTCTTCGCGTAGTGTCGGTAAACTTCGTCCGTGGCATGTTGCTTTAAATATTGCAGCCATAAAGGATTATGGGATACCACTATCTCCTTTCCTTTCGCAAAGGAAGCTCAGGAGCTCGGGAATATAAGTTTGGATGGCTAGGAAATATATACACATAAAGTAAGGTGCATTTTGAGGGCCACCCGAGGTTAACAGAGTTTTGTTGTGATTAATAAATAACTTTTGTAATCAATGTGACTTTTTTTTCTTTTGTCTGGTGGCTCCAAGAGATGCGCACAGACAGATTTGGTAGTTACACAGCCGATAACCTATTCGAGAAAGCAAAACACCAAGCTCATTGAGGAGCTAGAAGCCCTCTAATGCATAGCAATATTAGCAGAGCATTATGCCCTCATTCATATAAAATACACCAGATGTCTCCAACTTATTCACAACTCATTCTGGCTCCCATTAATGGTGTTTTTTTCCATCTTCGTATGAGTGATGTAATACCTGAGGGAGGAATTACATCACTTCCGGTTGGCCTAGAACCATACAATTTATAATCTTGTAAACCCTTTTCTATAAAGAACCCCTGCATGTCTTTAGCTAATACCCAAGTGTACTAGACCCCTATATAACCCACCCAGTCCATCACTTCCGGTTTTGCTAGAGCCTCCAAACATGTCATTTTAGTTTATGCCGTCATTCGTATAAAAATGGGCAATATGAGTACAACCGGCCACAACCTATAATTTGCGACCATAATGATGAATTATAACCTCTCACACATGAGGGGGTCATTGCCATGGCGACACTCGGGGAGGCCCTGTTCTGTCTGGGGCACCTTATTATATTTGTTTATTTCCTTGCTAGCCGAACCTAGTTTAAGGACGTGGTTTGGAGCAGAGCAATTGTTAAGGAGCAAAAGCAGGCTAAATCATTTATCTTAAATTAGTGAATGAGTGAGGTGCACTATAAAGGTGATACCTTCTCATCCTCATCCTCGTCAAACTTTTTCCTGTTGAAAATTGTGTATTTTTTTAAGGGGAAGTACTCAGTTAGAAAGTGTTTGTTGGAGAGAAATGCTGAATATATTTTTAATGGTTTCAAACTCAAAAATTATCGTTTGAATAATCGTGATTTCAATATCGACCAAAATAATTGTGATTATGATTGTATAATCGATTGCATAATGTAAGTATGTCTGTTATTGATGAGCTGTTAGTGTAAATAACAGCTCTAAAATTAAAACGAATACGTTGTGGACCAGCTTTATTTTGCTTGTGCATGGGTTTAAATGTCCTTCTGCGTCGCACGAATGAGTCAGAGAAATGCTCCTTTACAAAAAGCATGGGTTTAAATGTCGTTCTGTGTAGCCTGAAAAAGGTCGGAGAATCATGCTCTGGGACATGATTGAATAGATACATTTTCGTGACTTTCTGACACTGTAAGTTTAGGTAAGTTAGAGATGGTAAAGTTCAGGGTTATGGTAAGTTTAGATGTGAGGTTAGAAATGTCGAAGTTCCGGCGAAAGACTAGAGATGGTATGTTTAGGAATTAGGTCAGAGGTTGTAATGTTGATAGCAAAGCTCTAGCTTTGTTCATGACAGCTCTGAAATTGAGGCACAGCATGCTGAACTATCCCTCTGGCCTGGTATTTAACATGGTAAAGCATCCTTGCACTTCTTAATTATTTAACAAATTATCCAAGACAATAAATATGCTGTAATGTTTTTATTGAATTTTTTAGATGGCTACATTGCATAAGCACAATCAACGAGGAACAAATTTCGCTCCAGAATTTAGTTTAACAAAATCAACTGACATTCTTAAAACGATACACTAGCCCTATTCCACTGTTAGCAAGGATTGCTAAGGGAAATGGGGATATATATATTTTTAATGCCATTATGTAGCCTAATGCAAATAACGAATCAACAAATCGGTTGGATAAGAGGAGAGCATATTTATTAAGTTCCGGCTGATTTTAGAAGAGAAGAGCCAGGAGAGCGGCCGCTGCTCCTCCTCCAGTAGCAGTTGCAGCAGTAGCTGCGGCCCCCAGTCCAGCCGCACCTACAACCAAGAGACAAAACCATTATGGAAACACATCACAAAACGACTTGTTTGCTTTGCTTGTTATTTGTATATTCTAGACAATGAGAAATTTAATTATTGTCCTGCCAAAAATGTAATGAACATACAAAATCAGAGCGACCATTCTCAAAAAGATCCTGCTGTTGGTTCAATGGTTTGAATTTTTTATGACCTCTATGTACCTGAGGTCTTCCTGAATTAATGGTTTGGCCAATAGGCAGAGAGAGGCGGGATATCCAGGTGATAGTCAGGTGAGATAGTCAGGATGGGGAGAATGACAAACAGACTTTAAATACTTTGGCACAGGTCCAAAACCACACATACTTTGGCACAGGTGCATGTGCCAAAGTATGTAAGTCTGCTGGTACGTCATTCTCTCTCCCCTCGGTTGGTTTTTTCTATACTCTTTGTGCCAGGTTACATTCAGTCAGAGCTGCTGGTAGTTTGACCAAACCATTCACCATATGCTCCACACATCCACACTGCTTCACTTCTGATGACCCACGATCATTCTTTAATACTGGTTGTTTTTTGGACAAGGACAATTCCGGTATTTTGAACATTGAGCCCCCTTTCTTGTTTGTTTAGGATGAAATAGAGTGGGTGACACAGAAATTTGAACTACTAGTCCTTTCTCGGGTATTTGGCTCATTTTGAATCGCTCGTGCCTGCTTCACAATGGTTGTCTGTGTGCATACACAAACCTGTCAACCCAGCAACCCTAAACGTTCGTTTTCAAAAATCTGCAAGTAATCGAGTGGTTAGTGGCATTCGTGAAGTTTAAAAAAAATATATCGGCGCAATATATGGTTTCCATCCGTGTTAGTTGCTAATTGGAACTATTTTTTCTCACAACCGCATATAAACTTCCGCACAAGGTCCCACAATTGTCCTTTAAGAAGGAAATAAATATCCTATGTAAAGTTGTTTGTGTGAACTCCCTTTTATAGACCCCATATGCGAATGATGAAGTTTAGGTTTATTTGTTTTGCGTCTCTAGACATTATAGGCCTACCTGCTGCCTGCAACACGGCCACTGTCGTGCCCGCTGCCACCGCCCCTCCGTTCGCTACGGCAGCTGCAGACATCATGCCTGCAGCATATGAGCCCACCGTGATTCCGGCCGCGGTGAATCCAACGGCCCCCAGAACGAAAGGGGCAGCGACCACGGCTCCACCTCGTAACAGATTAGCAGACAAACACACTTGGCAACATGATCATTATATGGCTAAGGATTTGAACACGTAGGCGATAAAAAACTATTTTAATTTGATTTACAAGCAAGCAAATTATTTTACATGTTGTTACGTATTTTAGGAACACAAGCTGTATTTCCCTCACTTAACCAATAGGGGGTAGGACCAAATATATAAGCCGTAAATACTACACATAGCCACAAGGGAAAGCAGGACATTACTGAAGGCTACAATAGATACTTTAGCCACAGAGGGCAGCATCACAGACCAGGCGAGGAAAACCGAGGATTACGTCACACCGGTTTCTCTCCGAGTCTTCCGGTCCTCGCTGAGTCCATAAAGAAGACCACCTGGCCACGAAAACTTTAGAACTCTCCCGGCAGCGATTACCATACGTGGGTTTGTGGTTAGGATCAGCTAGGAGAACACTCTCGCACGTGCTTAGAACACATCTTCAATCTCTCTTTACTTCAGAGCATCAGTTTACCATACCGAAAATACTTTATACAAATAAAGTCTCTTTAAAGCTATTCCTTTGGATTCGACCCCTCCTTCCATGAAGAAATACGTAATAATGTTTTGTTTTAAGACGCAACAATTTCGAGAGATGGCTTACCAGCTCCGAGCGTTCCAACTATTGCTGCGATTACTAAGGAAAAGAAGACAAAAACAATCTTTAGATTTGTATTACTTTTAAGTATAGGGCTAGTACCAAACATCTTCCATTTGAAACCCCGAATAAACATTTTTACCGAAAATGTAAAAGACAAGCTACTTACGGAGACCCATGTTGCAGTGATGTCCAGGACATCCGTTTTCCCTTTATATGGGGAGGAGGGTAGCCTGGCTCCGCCCGCCTGAGTACCTAAGTACTACTTCAGTACTAATTAAATTAAGTAAGAGAGTCGGCTAGGACCAGGCTAACGACATTCTCTACTTCTGTACGGAGTGCATGGACCTCACTCACATTGTAACAACAACATGCATTCCTATGCGTGATTGTTACGATCAAAAATGCTTTTGTCTTTGATGGGAGTTCAGTTAAGTGTTAACTATGCATTGTTTGTTTTAACCGTGTGCAGGTGCTGGTAAATTTCCACTCTTTACGTGTTTATTTGGCTTCACTCTGATCTATTTACCATGAAATGTCTTGAGGGTTTTCTCTCAGTGCCCATTCTCAAGCTGTGGTAAGTAACTCTAGACCAGGGGCTCCCTAGCCTGCGGTATTCCATTAACCAAGCTAAAGGCAAAGCCGGGCTTATTTTGCTTAGCCTCGCAACTTGAAGCTAGAGTTGCGTTCCATCAATGTGACTTAAGGGAATCTCCGCTAAGTAACCATGGCAATTTATCCGACCAAATGAACCTGGGGCCTCTACGAATGGTAAAATCTCCTAACCTTTATGCCTCCTTTCCTTAAAATTTGAGGAAAACGTCATCGGGTCAAGGAGAGATGAAAGGTGCTTCCTTTCGAACATAGGAAAAGACTGCACTGTTTAAAATGAATTTGACTCCACTCTTCCTAACCGACGTCATTGCGCAACGGCGGGTATTGCTGACCTCTGGCGTCTCTAGTGTGAAACTATAATTTTCCGAAGATTGACAAAAACCAAGCGCTCTTTGATCCATACGCTCTTGTCATAATGATTTCAATCAGGTTATCGCCAACAGTGAGGTTACCGACCTAAGTGACATCACTTAGGTCGGACTTGGCCAACGGGAATATTTTAGGCCACTTGAATTCCAATTCACATGTGAAAAAAAAGAGGCTAACTTATGTTGATGTTGAAATTAACTGCCCCCAGTAGTCTTTCTTGTTGTCTGCAAATAAAATAATTAAATGAATTTTTTAGTCGCTTTGGCCGCTACTCTTCAAGACTTGAAGTTATCCTTTTCTTTGAGAAATGAACAAAGAACTGCGCTGAAGTCTTTCCTGGAAAAGAAAGATGTATTCTATTTTGCCGACCGGATACTGTAAAAGTTTCGTTGTTGGTCTCAATTCTCTCAATCCACCCTTCGCAACACTTCCCCATGGAAAGTTCCGTCGCTCTGACTACGTCACCTTCTTCGTTTCTCTGATTGGTTGTAGCCAGTGGTGTCAAAAGTACACACATTCGTTACTTAAGTAAAAGTATGGATACTGGATTTTAAAAAGACTCTGGTAAAAGTAAAAGTATCAACTTAACCGCTTTACTTAAGTAAAAGTATAAAAGTACAGGCTCTAAAATCTACTTAAAGTATAAAAGTAAAAGGTAACCGTAATATATATATATTTAACAATAAAGATAACAAGACAAATCTGACTTTAAATAAAATCTTCAACTGTGTAAAAACAAAATAAAGTGAAAAATTAGGTATTAATCCTGCTTTCTTTAAGCATGGTCAATATTTAAAAATGTGCAATCTGAGGCATTATTCCTTCTTCTTTTTAACATGGATAGGATAGTAAATAATCCCTAACCCTGGTTTTACAATTCAGGATGTCTGCATTGCCTGGGGAGAGTTTAGAGTCTACACTCTCCCAAGGCAATGCAGACATCCTTATCTTCTTTTTTTTAGTTTGGTAGCGAAATACAGTTTCTGTGGTGTTTTATTTGGCATTTTGTAAATCCATTGATTTCGGTTGGGAGACTCATTGCTCATTGCAAGGGGGGTTGGTTGTAGTCTTTTCGCTCGGTTCTAGCCCTACTGTCGATACGGCGAACCGAGCGAAAAGACTACAACCAAACATAAACACGTCCGGTTCCGGTTTACGTTTCAATAGGATTTACGGAACACCAAATAAAACACAACAGAAACTGTATTTCGCTACGATACTTGATGATATTGTTAATACCGGAATTGTCCTCTAAACGTGCGCTGATCACGTCAACGCACAACTTTTTTTTTTATCAGCCGATCCGCGGATCACTTGCGTCCCGAACCGTGAGGGTTGATCCGTACGGATCACGGGAAACCTGTGAACCGTTGCACCACTACTAGTCAAGCTGTAGCAAGCATTTTAAATCGACCATTATTATAATATAATAATAATAATACAGAGCTTACCTCTATATGTTTTTTGAGATTAGACGGAGAGTTCTTGAAAGCTGAAAGTACATGGTTCTTTGGTTGGCAAAGTTTGCAGCGCATGCACCATGAGTCGTTTTTGCTTCCCACAATTTCAAACAAGATAGGGCCAGGGATGTGGAAGCGTTTGATGTCCTCCTCTGTCTTCAGAGCCTTCAGCCATCTCGCAGTGACAGTTGCCAACAGTATATCTTTTTGACACTGACCGGCTTTGCCGCGCTTTGCATATTTAAGTTAGCCTCTTGTTTTGCGTCATACGCAGAGAAGCCAATGAGTGTTATGGGTTTCTATGCTTCATCCAATTACGCTCGAAATCAGTATATTTGGATGGCGCACATTTGAAACTTTTGAAACAAAACCGTAACCAAGAATAACGAGAATGTTTTAAAAATGTAAGGAGTAGAAAGTACAGATAATTGTGTTAAAATGTAAGGAGTAAAAGTAAAAAGTTGTCAGAAAAAAAAATACTCGAGTAAAGTAAAGATACCTAAAATTTCTACTTAAGTACAGTAACGAAGTATTTGTACTTCGTTACTTGACACCTCTGGTTGTAGCGCTATCCTATTGCGTGCAGAAGGAACTTGAAGGACAACCGTTTATCCTGCCAACACTGCCACCGTACGAGACCAGACCCAATATCTCTCCGATATGGGTCTGGCTTGTAATTTCCTTTATATTGCTTTCAACGCGTTTGTGCGCGCCGCGCAAAAAAGGCGCACGGAGCGTTTTTCGTTCACGTCATTAATACGCGTCATCAGTCGATTTTGATTGGTCGTTCGAGAAAAGCGCCGATGACATGGAGCGCTTTTCTTCAAAAGTTCCAACTGTTTTCAACTCCGCGCCCCGGCAGGCTTTTTAAAAGGCGCACTGCATGCGCGTCCAGCCATAGAGAATGCATTGCACACAGGCGCTCCGCCTTTTAAAAAGGCTTTTGGTGGACACGGCCCCTAGGGCGGCAAATGTGTTGGGGGCGGCCTCTGGTGGCGCCCTTAATTAATTAATAAAAATATACGAGACAAGCGAAATGAAACCAAACATGTTCCCAAATGGAACGGAGAAGATGACTAAATGTTAGGGCGCACTGAAACCCACACCGTAGTACGCAGGATCCCCCCCCCCCCTCCCCCGCTCGCAATTTAATGTCGAGTCGCCTAGGGCACCGAAAAGGTCAGCTGCCTAGAACCCAAATATAACTTGTAAAAACCCATGGTCTTTGCGGCCCCCTGCCTCTGGAATAACCTCCCTATACATATAAAACCCTCCTGTACTATCAGTAGTTTTAAGTCTTAATTTAAAGACCTATCTTTTTTCCCTGGCCTTTAACATTATTATGATGCCAATTTTTAAATAATGGTCGTCAATAAGGGGTGTCTGGGTCCCATAACTTGGAAGCTATTGAGCAAAAAGCTGTTTTCCATATGGGATTCTTAATATATATTTTATATATTTTGTTATTTTATTTCATGCCCTTGCGATTGATTTAAAAATATTATTAATTTGCACACGTTTGCTCTGCATTAGTTCTATAAGAAAAAATAGGTAGGCCTACGGTTCATTTCAATTATTCATCTTTCCACTGTCTGCACAAGCAAAGAATGCTTTGCTTAAAGTCCCTGATATATTTGAAATGCTATGTAAGAATCTACTTGAAACCGATTTTATAGATTGATATAATAGATAAACGCAATTTATGTTTTTTACTTATCACACCAACATTCTCAGAAACCTGTATGCTTTCTTTATCTGTATGTCTCTGAAGTCATCTTATATTTTAAGCATAAACAGGATTTAAGGTTACCTGGTCAAGGGACACACAAGTATCTGCTCCATTTCCTTGAAAGCAATATAAGGAATGACCGCTAGGTGGCACCAGGGTAGAGCGCTTTGCTATGTTTTGCATATCCAGTTAAACCATGCGCTCCTTTGGTATAGCTTCCGTTTCCTCTTTCTCCCTTCTCACAACCTGCCTCCCCATATAAAGGGGAAAGAGATTGCGTCATAGTCATTTCTCTGCAAGATGGGTCTTTGTAAGTAGCTTGTCTTTAACATTTTGGTAGAAATGTTTGTTCAGGGTTTTGAATGGAATATGTTTGGTACTAGCCCTATACTTAAGAGTAATACAAAGCTAAAGATTGTTATTGTCTTCTTCTTTTGTTTAGTAACCGCAGTAATCGTTGGTACACTTGGTGCTGGTAAGCCATCTTTAGAAGCTATTGCGTCTTAAAAAAGTATTCATATCCTACGTGTTCAAATCCTTAGCCATATAATTATCATGTAGCTAAGTGTGTTTGTCTGCTGATTTGTTACGAGGTGGTGCCGTGGTCGCTGCCCCTTTCGTTCTGGGGGCCGTTGGATTCACCGCGGCCGGAATCACGGTGGGCTCATATGCTGCAGGCATGATGTCAGCAGCTGCCGTAGCGAACGGAGGGGCTGTGGCAGCGGGCACGACAGTGGCCGTGTTGCAGGCAGCAGGTAGGCTGATAATGTCTAGAGACTCAAAACAAATAAACCTAAACATTATCATTCGCATATGGGGTCTATAGTTCACACAAACAACTTTACATAGGATATTTATTTCCTTCTTAAGTTACCAAAAAACAACCAGTAACATTAGTGTGTGTGTGTGTGTGTGTGTGTGTGTGTGTGTGTGTGTGTGTGTGTGTGTGTGTGTGTGTGTGTGTGTGTGTGTGTGTGTGTGTGTGTGTGTGTGTGTGTGTGGGGTTACTTGGGATTCACAGCTAGTTAATCGAAATAGGCTCACAAAATGAAAAGGCTCATACCTTTAGACTAATTTGAGTCTCCGATTTTATATGGCATATCGTTTTTGTAGATAGTGTTGCCATATCGGATTGATAATTTCCAGACCAACTTATATGGCGTGTGGTAAACAAGAAACCTTTCATCTATCTCTCACACACAAACCTCACAAGGTGTAAAGTACACACATGTAAAAGAGCAATGGTGAGCACAATTAAGAATGCAACCTAATTGCCACAGAAAATGTATGTTTGGTACATGGGCTAAAATAAGTCAACCGTGTAAGTACCGGTAGTCAAGCACAAAATGATCTTACATTTTGAAGAACTTCCATTTGAAATAGAAAAAAAAAAGAATTTAAATAACCTAAACCAGAGAACTATGTACAATCCTCCCAAGCTCCCCTAATACATTATGAATCACATCAGAGGTTTGAGTGACAGGTCTGATGGCTCTCCCTCGCCCCTAATTACTTTTGTACTAGGTGCCCATCTCCCACTCCTTAATACTAACGTTATGGGGTAAAATCCAAACGTCAACTTCATCTATTGGTATTCAATTGTTGTTGGCAATAAATATTATAATAATCCCACCAGTTTTTTTCAAAACCAGCCCAAATTGTGTGCCACTAAATGCTAATTTTTCCAGCCAAACGTGATTAAAGGTCACATGGCATGAAAATCTCACTTTATGAGGTTTTCTAACATTAATATGAGTTCCTCCAGCCTGCCTATCGTCCCCCAGTGGCTAAAACTTGCGTTCGGTGTAAAAACAAGCACTAGGTATCCTGCTCGCCTTTGAAAAAATGGAAGCTCAAGCGCGCTGGTTTGGAATGTGGCCCGATATGTCGTCATAAGGGGCCAAGTTACCTCCCCTTTCTCTGCCTTGCCTGCCCAGAGAATTGGGCCCGTCAATGCGACAATGAGCTACGACCGTGCGAGCGCTGTGTGTGTGTGTGTGTGTGTGTGTGTGTGTGTGTGTGTGTGTGTGTGTGTGTGTGTGTGTGTGTGTGTGTGTGTGTGTGTGTGTGTGTGTGTGTGTGTGTGTGTGTGTGTGTGTGTGTGTGTGTTCACAGACTGTAACACAAGTGTTTTACACTTTTTTGTTATTTGGATAACCGTTCTGCTGTTGGTGTTATGGCGCATAACTTCTCTGGTATTTCCACAACGAGAATGTAGTTGGGGTTATCTCAGCCATGGTTGAGAAGGAATTCTCAACCGTGGAAATACCAGAGACATCAAAGAACCGACGTGTTATGCGCCATAACACTAACAGCAGAACGGTTATCCAAATAACAAAGAAGTGTACAACACTTGCATTACAGTGTGTGTAATCACACACACACACGTGGTGCTTGCACGGTCGTAGCTCATTGTCTCATTGTCAGGCCAAATTCTCTGGGCGGGCAAGGCAAAGAAAATCTCGCCTGAGTTTCCATTTTTCCAAAGGCGAGCACGATACCTAGTTTTAGCCAATGGGGGACGATAGGCAGGCTAAGGGAACTCATATTAGGCAAGGCAAGGCAACTTTATTTATATAGCACTTTTCATACACAAGGCAGACTCAAAGTGCTTCACATATAATCTCAGCCATTAATGTTAGAAAACCTCATAAAGTGAGATTATCATGCTATGGGACCTTTTAAAGTTTCAGAGCAAGGGTGGACGGCATTGACTTCCACTGTAAAAAATTATATTTAAATTTTGGGTTTAGAATATTTCAAAAATCTGAAAGGAATAGTGCGAATCCAAGCTAATCTGAAAATAAAAAAATTGGAATGGACTCTCTAGGTAAAGAAATTGTGGCAGAAGATAGGTCCCAAAATTTTAAGAGAATAATAAAGAAGGAAAACAATAGTTGATCTCTGCATGCAGCACTCACCTAATGAACGTGGATCATCAGTAGGGAAGCAATGTGTGTGGAGTATATTGTGCATGCATCATGTTGAGGTGAGGTCAAGCTAATCGCAGGTCTGACTGTATGTTACCTGGCACAAAGAGTAGCACAAACCAACCGAGTGGAGAGAGAATGACAAACCAGCAGACTTTTATACTTTGGCACATGCAACTGTGCCAAGGTATGGTGCTTTTGCACCTGTGCCAAAGTATTTAAAATCGGTTTGTCATTCTCACCATCCTGACTATCTCACCTTACTATCACCTGGATATCCCGCCTCCGTCTGCCCATTGGCCAAACGGTCAGGTAGACCCCAGGCAGAGCGGTACAGATCATCAAAAGTTTGAACCATTGAACCCATAGCAGGATCTTTTTCATAATGGTAGCTCAGATTTTGTAGATTAATTACATTTTTGGCGGGACAATAATTGAATTTCTAAATGTATAAATATACAAATAATAGTTGTTTTTTCAGAATTGTTATGTTTCTCTTGGTTGTAGGTGCGGCTGGTCTGGGCACAGCTGCGACTGCTGCAACTGCTAGTGCAGGAGGAGCGACGGCAGCTTTACTGGCTTTTCTCATCTAACTACAGCCGGAACTTGTCCAAGCAAATCTTTCATTCGTTTTTTGCATTAGGCTACATTACACAAAGGCCTTTAAAAACATTTTCTTCTCCATTTCTCTTAGCAATCCTTGCTAACATTGGAATGGGGCTGGTGTGTCATTTTAAATATGTCAGTTGACCTTGTTAAACAAAATTCTGAATTTATTTCTCATTGCTTATGCTTACAATGCAGCCATCTAAACAAAATTCAATAAAAACATTACAGCATATTCATTGTTTTGGATCATTTATTTAATATTTAAGGAAGGGAGCATGCTTTAAAATGTTAAATTCCAGGCCGGAGGGAGAGTTCAGCATATTGTGGCTGAATTTCAGAGTTGTCCTGAACACAGCAAGAATAGAGCTGGGTAGTTTGAACACCTTTGCTATAACAATAAACACCTGGGCTGGTTACCTTTAATTTCCTAATGCTTTATCTTGTTATGGACTTTCATTTTATGTGGGTCAGATGAGGCTTCTGAGTGTTCAATAAGAAAAGATGGAAGGGGAAGTTTAAGTGTGCTGTCTCATCAATTGAGCACTTTGAAACACTTTTAATTGAATAACCCCACTCTGGCAATTTGTTTAGTTTGACAACCAAAAGGTTAGTTGAATGAAAGTTTTGGTTACATTACAACACCCAGCTCCGCTATAGCCGCCATGAGCTGTCACCAAGTAAGTGTGAATAGGACAGTCCATCCGCTGGCCTTTGGCATAGAACTTCTTCTGCAGTTTCCCCAAAGCCTCCAGGAATCCTTTCAATGGCCCCTGGGAAAAGCAGGGAAGGAGTTAGCATCTGAAACCATAATACTGGGATCATTGTATTTGTTGTACAGAGATACATTTTGGAAAAGCTAAAAAAGGTTTTATTTAAAACTAGCCCTTTAAGTGAACCATCTTAACGTTATACCTTTACCTTCCCTAACCTACTACCTAAACTGAACCATATATAACCTACTGCCTACTAGACAGTACCTTAACCATGATCAACTTCACCATCTCCAACTTAATACCTAAACTTATCTCTAACCTTACACCGAAATGAACTCATCTCCAATCAAGCTAGTGATATAGGTTCATTGTTCCGACTTATTATAAATGAAACCATGCAAGAAACTACTCGGAACTGATTTTTATTTAAGATATGTAAATCTATCAGATGCTTTGTTTATCGAGAAACGAAAGCTATATAATGAATGACCGCCAGGTGGCATCAGAGTAGAGCACTTTGCTCTGCTTTCTAGTGAAACAAGGCGTTCATTGGATAAATAGCTTTCGTTTCCCCACCGATTTACCCAAATAAAAGGCAAACGGAGAACGAATCCGAGGCATCTCTCACTCTGCATCATGGATTACCGTAAGTAGCGTGCCCTTAACATTGTTTCAAAGTTAACCAGTTTTTAAGTGTTTAGAATGCAATATGTTTGATAGACCTAAACTTAGATATACGCATCTAAAATGCTTATTTTTCTCTTTTTTTTAGTATGCGCAGCAGTCGTTGGTACAGTAGGTGCTGGTAAGCAATCTCTGGAAATTGTTGCGGTGTGAAACCTGTAAAATAATTTGCTTTCAAGTCCCTTAATTAGGTTGGATATAGCCTATAATATGATTTCTAATTCCATAGACACATTATGATCATGTTGCTCAGTGTGTTTTTTCTGCTCATCTGTTACGAGGTGCTGCCGTGTTCGCTGCACCTTTCGTTCTGGGTGCCGCTGGATTCACCGCGGCAGGAATCACCGTTGGGTCAATGGCTGCAGGCATGATGTCAGCAGCTGCCGTAGCGAACGGAGGGGCGGTGGCAGCGGGCACTACAGTGGCCGTGTTGCAGTCAGTAGGTAAGCCTATAATATGCAGCTGCTCAAAATAAACCCACCTACACAGATTTTCATTTACCTATGGGGTCTATAAAAGGGAGTTCACACAAACAACTTTACATAGGATATTTATTTCCTTCTTAAGTTACCAAAAAACAATAAGTAACATTAAAGAATGAACGTGGGTCATCAGAAGTGCAGCAGTGTGGGTGTGTGGAGTATATGGTGCATGCATGTTGAGGTGAGGTCTAACCAGCAGCTCTGACTCAAGATAACCTGGCACAAAGAGTAGCACAAACCAACCGAGTGGAGAGAGAATGACAAAGCAGCAGACTTAAATTCTTTAGCACGAGTGCCCCATAGCACCAGGCTATCACGGCTCTTTCTGCCCATTGGGCATAGTTAGGTCATTAGGTCAGACCGCAGGCAGAGAGGTACTACTACAGATCATCACAACCCCAAACCATTCAACACAATGCAGGATCTTTTTGATAATAGCTCAGATTTGTCTGTACATTTGTTTCTTTTTTGGGCAGGACTATAGAATATAATAATAAGCAAAGCAAACAAGTTGTTTTTTGGTGTCCCTTCATAATTATGTCTCTCTTGGTTGTAGGAGTGGCTGGTCTGGGGACAGGGGCTACTGCTGCAATTGCTAGTGGAGGAGCAGCAGCTGCACTGGCTATAAAAGAGGCTCTATGGCCCAATCCCGTTTCCCACATCTTATCAACCATTCCGCCAACTTTGCCTCGCTCTCCTCATGCCTCGCCTGCTCCCTGGCACTCTCCTCTTGGAAGGGGTGTCTGGGGTGGTGGAAGAGGTGCCTGGGGTGGAGGAGCATGAGGGAGAGGTGGGGGGGGGGGGGGGGGCTGGTGGCAGTGGACTCAACGAAGTCCTGAAAGAAAACGAATAAGAAGGAATTAGGAATTATATGCCAGAACTGGTTGATATGGCCATATGTTATGTACAATATATAATAGCTATGTACACAATATAGTACTGCCAAAAAAGTACATTGATTAACCATGTAATATTACTAATATAATATAATATATTAGTATATATAATAATACTTATAGAATATTACTAATATAATATAATATATTAGTATATATAATATTACTTATAGAATATTACTAATATAATATAATATATTAGTATAAATCTTATTTTTAACCTGGAGTCACTAGAACATGGAAGATCTGGATATCATACGACATGATATGCAGCCCGGTCTGCAGCCCGGTCGACGGCCGGGCTGCAGAGCCCGGTCGACGGCCGGGCTGCAGAGCCCGGTCGATGGCCGGGCTGCCGGCCGAGAACCGGGGTCGGGCGGCCCGCGAAAGTCGGCCTCGCGATCTTCCGCGAAAGTCGGCCGCAGACTTTCGCGATCTTCCGAGAGTCCACGGCCGGGCTTCGAAGCCCGCGGCCGGGCTGCAGTCAGAGTATAATTAATAAAATAATTACTAGTTAATTACAGAGAAAACACTTACATTTGGGTTTTTCCAATCCTGTCGCATCTTTTCGCCCTCCATCTTGTCGAGGATATTTCTTGATTTTCCGTTTTCTCGCAAGGTATTGTGGGAGCAAGTCACAACTGAAGCGCTTTGAGGGTGCCCATCGAAAATCTCAATTTTGAGGGGATGTTAGCCCACCCCCTACCCCTTAAGCTACCTTTAAACTGGTATTGGGACATGGCTCCACGGCGTGAACGCGGAACAGCGAGGGTTAGGGCTGAGATTTTGAAGCGAGCCAAGTAATGGGATTCAACCCTAGAATCAGCTGCAACTTAATTGATATGCTCCCCTCTTGTCAAGCAGATTTCTTAATTAGGTTTTAGTTATTTGCAATGGGCTTCACAGAATTCCTTCTCAACAATGGCTCAGATAACCCCCACTGCCTCGTTGTGGAAATACAAGACACGTCAAAGAACCGACAAGAAACACTCGCGTTAGTGTGTGCATACACACACACACACACACACACACACACACACACACACACACACACACACACACACACACACACACACACACACACACACACACACACACACACACACACACACACACACACACACACACACACACACACACACACACACACACACACACACACACACACACGTGGCGCTCGCACGGTCGTGTCTCATTGGCGGGCCAACGTCTCTGGGCGGGCCAGGCAGAGTAAGGGGAGGAGCTGAGATGCTTTATGACGACATAAATAAAGACATTCCAAATCAGCGCGCTTGAGCCTCCGTTTTTTCAAAGGCGAGCAGACAGCTAGTGCTCGTTTTACACCAAACGCAAGTTTTAGCCACTGGGGGACCATAGGCAGGCTAGGGGAACTCATATTTATGTTAGAAAACCTCATAAAGTGAGATTTTCATGTAATGGGACCTTTAAACGTTGGTCGTTGGTAACTGTAAACAAAGAGATCGCATTTTGTTTAACTGCTAACTAACAAACAGGTTTATGCTCACTGAACAAAGATTATGGAAATAAAAGACCACTTTTCCATCAGTAAAATCATCAGAACCGTTATTACCAACCCATAGACACTAAAAGCCAAAAGCTTTCTCACATGCTTGCACACCCATGGCGAGTGACGGCTACGCGCACACATGCACGCCAATAGCGAGTGACGTAGGACGGAAAGTCCCGCCCAGGGCGAAGTGGCGTCGATTTAGGGAGTCCCATTTCTATGTTAGCCACTAGAGGGCGCTACAGCCTCGTGGATGGGAGTTCAAATGTTAGTTACCTACCTGTTGGAGTCACATGATGTAGCTCAGTATGCAATGTCCGTGTATGAGTTTGAACCGAAATATTAAACAGTCAACTCTTCAGCATGAGTTCCTGAGTTAATCATAACCACAGAGTTAGGACTCATGAAATGGTGTCAGAAGTGACCATTTCGGCTCTCTTGAGAAAGCTGGACGTGATTCAGGCTAAGGCATTAAGGGTATGCAGTGGGGCTTTTAAATCATCACCAGTGCCTGCTCTGCAGGTAGAATTGGGGGAAATGCCACTGGAGTTGAGAAGGAAACAATTGATAGGGAACTATTGGGCTAATCTGCGAGGGCAAAGTGAGTCTCACCCCACAAAAGAAGTGTTGAAAGAGTGCTGGGTTTATGGGAAGTGTGAGAGGAATCATTTTGGTCGGGTGGGGAATGATATAGCGAAAGATTTTGGTGTGGGTGAATTGAAGCTTAGTCCAACAGTGGTATATCCATTAATGCCGCCATGGAGGATGGTGTGGCCAGAGGTGGACTGGTTTGTGTTGGATATAAAGAAGAGAGAGAGAGAACAGATAGACCTGGCTAGTGTTTTTAATATTCATCTTTTTATAGAGTACAGTGAGTATGTTCATGTTTTTACAGATGGTGCCAAACCACCTGAGACAGGAGTGACAGGGTTTGGAGTAGTTGTTCCATCAAAAAGAATAGAGAAGAACATCAGATTATTTAAGCGTTTATACAGTGGAGATGTTGGGGGTGCTGGTCGCATTAAAATGGGTGGAATCAAGTACAGTTGAAAAAATTGTGATCTGTACAGATTCAGCATCAGTTTTGGCAAGTATGAGGTCTTTTTTATTCAAGTAGTCGCCAAGGATTGTTATATGAAGTTCTACAGTCAATTACGAGAATCGTTCAGCAGGGGAGGCAAATACTTTTTTTATGGGTTCCAGCTCATGCAGGGGTGAAGGGAAATGAGAAAGCCGATTAGATGGCGAAGAAGGCATTGGAGAAGGAAAAAGTAGAAACGAATATCAGTTTAAGTAAGGCAGAAGTTAAAAGCCTGATATGGGGAAAAGTTAACAAGATGTGGCAAGACAAATGGGACAGTGAGGAGAAAGGGAGATATTTATATAATATTCAAAAAAGTGTTAATGTTAAAATAAGGTATAGTGGTCAGAGGAAGGATGAACAAATTTTGATTAGGTTAAGGTTGGGGCACAGTGCACTAAATAAAACAATGAATTTGATAGGAAAACACCCCACAGGATTATGTGAGGGGTGCCAGGTAGAGGAGACAGTGGAACATGTTTTAATGTACTGCAGTGGTTATGGGATGGAGAGGGAAAGTATGAAAAATCAATTGAGAGAATTGGGTATGCAGGAGTATACTTTGGAAAATATTTTAAGATTAATGAAGAGGAATTGTATAAAAGTATTGTTTGGCTTTTTGAGCGAAACAGGGTTATATGATAGGATATAGAGTAGAAAGAAGGTGTGAATGAGTGAGTGTTTGGATATTTTTGTTTTGATTCATTAACTGGATCAGAAGAGGGCGGTAATGCACCAAGTTGTGGATGCCAACCGCCGTAAAACCCCAAGAAGAAGAAGAAGAAGAAGACCATTTCGGCTGAGTGAGAGAAGAAACAAGTTTGGAGCGGCAAAATGGCGAAGTTTCAGGCGCTGGACCCGTTCGACTTCACCAAGCCCGCGGCATGGCCGGCCTGGAGACAGCGTTTCTCTCGTTTTCGGATTGCATCAAAACTCAACCTAGAAGACGACAATGTGCAAGTAAACGTTCTACTGTGTGCTATGGGCAAAGATGCAGTACCGATATTCAACACGTTCACGTTCGGAGACTATGAGGATGATTACTACAATAAGGTAATTAACAAGTTCGACGTGCATTTTGTGCCGAAGCGGAACACCATCTACGAACGTGCGTGTTTCCACAGACGTTCCCAGCTACAGGGGGAGAGTGTAGAGGCGTTCGTGAGACGTCTTTATGAACTGGCTGAATATTGTGACTTTGGAATAGCAAAGGATGAACACATAAGAGATCGCATCGTCGTTGGAATACTCGATAGCGAATTGTCGCAGAAGCTTCAACTGGAATCGGATTTAACTCTGGAAAAAGCAATCAGCATGACTCGTCAAGTAAGTGCACTCACACGCAAATTCAAGCAATTTAAGCCGTTTGAGAAGAGGCATGCTACAGGTGGCACAAGGGACTTATGACCTAAACCATGACTCTTCTTGTGACACGGGTTCCACGTCTCCTGTTGCCCCTGACACTCCATCTACAGTAGTACCCATCAGCCCGCGGTTTTCTCCAAGGAGAACCTTGGCAGGGAAAGAGGTTAAGGAAACTGTCCGGTTCAAGGACTATGTCTCCTTTGTTGTGAATGTGCAGCATGTTGACATTTTTATTTTCCGGTTTGATGCAACAACACCCTCTTAAAAAAAGAAGGAGGAAAGTGAGGGGTGTGAGAGACAATATTGGTTATAAGAAATACGGAAAATAATACAGTGGTAAAATAAAGCAATACATGATGTAATTGTGTTTAAACATTGCAAGGATTTCAAATTGTTATTACACTTGACTTGTGTTAAGAAGTGGCATCATTATGTTTGTTATTAAGCCTGTTGGGCAAACTAACTAAGGGGGGAGATGTGTTGTGAGTTGATATGGCTATTTCTATGTTAGCCACTAGAGGGCGCTACAGCCTCGTGGATTGGAGTTCAAAGGTTAGTGACCTACGTGTTGGAGTCACATGGGCTGTGTCCCAATTCATAGGACGCATCCTTCGTAGACCGCGTCCTTCGAAGGATGCGGCCTTCGTAGACCGCAAAGGACCATGGACATAATAAAGGATGGACCACAGACCGAAAATGGCCGCCCATTCATTCCTATACAAACTGCTCAGTGGCGCAGGGCAACATACAGGCTGCGTCCCAATTCATAGGACGCATCCTTCGTAGACGCGGCCTTCGTAGACCGCGAAGGACACTCCGAAGGCCGAAGAAATGGGACGGTCTAGCCTACGGAGCATTTCTGGTTTACGTAACAAACCGTTACCGCCCTTTCACTTGCGTGACCACGCTGCTCCTGTCACCTAGCAACCCTGACAGCTGAACTGACCTGTAAACAGAAGTTAAACCGGACAGCGCGAAAAAAAGAAACCAACAACAATTATTATTGATTATTATGTTTTTGTATATAGTAGTTTTATAATAATTGTTGTAAATAGTCACATGAATGTTTGTTGTAAATAGTTTTATTGTTGTATATATGTTTTATAAGTTATATACGAATACATTAGTCAATACAAAAAAAAAGTGTTAAATATAACAGAACATAAGTTATTTGTCCACCAAACGCTCCAAAATTGAGAAAAACCTATCCATTCTTTCCCTGCTTTCCTGGGCTTTCCTCTCCTCTGCCTCCCTTTGTAGCCTCATGTCCTCTTTTATTAACTGGAACATTTACATTTTACATTTACATTTAGGGCATTTAGCAGACGCTTTTATCCAAAGCGACTTACAATAAGTACATTTGTCATAAGAAGTGCATCAATATATCGCTGTCGGTACAGAAAGGATGTTCATAGAACCAAGTACCACAATCGCTAGGCTAACCCATTCCCCGTGTTACAGCCATGATAGCAGCTACTGCAGTTGCTACACAGTTAAGTACTATAATACAATACAATACAACACAGTGTACAATGGTGGCCAGAAGGGGGAGGGTGGCTATGCAGTCGAGGTGGACTCTGAACAGGTGAATCTTGAGTCCTTTTCGGAAGATAGTGAGCGACTCTGGAACATGTCTTCTTCTCTGTCCCTCTTTCTGGACCTTGGCCCTCGCTGTCTTTCCTCCTCCTGATCCTTGTCCTCCACCTCCTGATCCACCACTGCTGTACTTGCTGTACTTGGCCCTGGTGTGTTCTCAGGGATGGATGCGATTAGGACAGGGGGGTTGGTGGAATGCCTCTGTCCCAATCCAATACCTTATCCATGGGGACAAACCAGGGCCAAGTGGCAGCAGTGGGTTTCCCACCTACCCCCTCTCCTGACCCAGGATACTTGCAATCCTAAGGCAGAGGAAATCAATCATGGCAGTTAACAAGAGCAGTATCAAAACAAATTTCAGCAAAAGTTTTTCTTTGCCTGCGGGAGAGTTACCTTCCCCTGCAGGCCTATTTCCTCCAGAATTGTCCTAAACACAGAGACATTGTTAATCAGAGAAAACAAGAGACACATTTATCAATCATGTTAATAGCCCATGTTAACAATAGGCCATTTATAATATATATATTTGACCATCTTGTAAAGGTTACATTTAAATTAGCCCTCATCCTATATGAAGCCCATAATAATAATAAGACAACCAGTAGAAGTCAAAACACCCTTTTTTCTTTGTGGGTTTTTCTAGTGCTGTCTAGTACTGATGCGAGATGTGACTTTTTGTCTTTCTTTCTTTAATAACCCAAAATAGGACATCGTATTAAACGATTTCTGGGGATGTTGTATCCGTCCTGCTGTTTAATGAGGGCTAATTTAACTAACCTTTAAAAGATGGTCAAATGAAGATATATAAATGGCCTATAATAATTTTTATAAACTAACTTACGATATAAATAAACGATTGTTTCTTTACCCCCAAGCCACACTTGCTGAGTATTTCACCCCGGTGAACAGCTCATCCTTCTCCCCCCTCAATAGAATAAATCGAGCAGTATGCTGCTGGCTCCCTAAACCAAAACCAAATGTTAGAATTAGTTTTGCTTTACACTACCAAACAAAAGCAGCTTAAATAGCAAAATAACCAAGTTAACTGTGTAATCAATCCCAACGTCTGTAACGTTACGGTCTGAAAACCAGGGTCCACAACCTGTGTTCGCGTTGGTCCATTTATCTAACGTTACAGAATAGCAAATTATCTATATAATCGACACAATTTCGGTAAATATAACCATTTTAACCTCTTAAATTTGAAACTATAGGGCTTAACGGGTGTTCTTAGTTAACGTTACAGCGTCACTAACTGTAACGTTACCTTACTTATATTGCCTATTACTTTAATGAAAAAAGTTTTAAGGGCCCTTGTTTTTTTTAACATTTGTATCGTTAAATACTCGAGTGACTAGAAACCAAATACTTACATTTAAATGCAGAACTTAAATCGCCATTCTCCGCAATCTCCATTGATTGAGTGCGCAATGAATCTTGGGAGGGATACGTTGGGCCGTGAAGGATCTTGGGATACGTTGGGCCGTGAAGGATACAGCCGATGCATCCTTCAAATCCGGGAAAAGAAGGCTGCATTCGTAGGCCGCATTTGAAGGACCCTTGGAATTGGGACAGCACTTGGCGCGTCGCTGTGACGCAATCTGCGTCGACGCATCCTTCGAATGCAGCCTTCGAAGGATGCGTCCTAGGAATTGGGACACAGCGACAGGAGCGATTTGCTTCCGCGTTATGGGGCCAAGACACGTGACCTATTCCGTGACGTACCGGATGCAGAGATCTTCTTCTTCTAGTTTAGTGGTGGATCATAGTTTTTCCCTATATACCGCCACCTACTTGACTACTACACAGGAGTTTGTGACAAGGACGTTGGCAAATGATACTTTAAATCATAAAAATAAATTCAAAGAAAAAACCAAACTAACGAAACAAAATAAAACAAACTAACAAAAGAAATGAATAAATAAAAATAAAAAATATATATACTTAAGGTTAAATTCTTCTAATTAGGTTAGTATCTTTTAGCTAATTTATCAGCAATTTCATTGCCATATATTCCATGGTGGGCTGGAATCCAACAGAACTGAATAACTAAACCAAGGCTTATAATATTTAAAAGAAGATGCTTTACCTCTATCACCAAATCTTCACGTATTGAATTATCTGTTATAAAACTTAGTATCTACAACCCATCTAAGAGCGGTTATTATTGTGGCCATCTCGATTGAGTATACTGATAAAGTCACCCACTCTAGTCTATATCCATATCCTTTTTCAAATACTGGAATATATATGCCAATACCACTTTATTGATCTGGAAACTTCATAAATATGTAAGATTGCTCCATATAATAACATAGTAAACGTATGTAGGCCTAAAAAATTCAGTTCAATGTTATTGCTTAAGAAACAGATTCCTTCCAACTAACTATTTACGAAAAATGCAATCAATAATTTATATAAAAGTAAATGTTTACATATCGACCAGCAACGAAGTTGGAGTAGCCTACCCAAATAATGAATTGTAATACACCAACATTGTCAACTGTCATACATAGCTAACCATAACCCTGTCATACATAGCTAAACAAGCAAATGAAAATGAAATGCCTACCAACGCAACTGAAATGTTAATATCAGACAATTAACAATATTATGAAAATTACGTAGGTCTCCCATAATCATTCAGGTAATCAATATGTCCGTGCCTGTTACAGCTATTTCAATGATATGTGTGTTATATATCCGTGTTCAACGCCATTCATGTTAAGTAAAAGGACAAATCTCAGACTTTGGAAGTTAATGGAGTTAATGGAAGTTCATTCGGAATTTAATTTAATTCGGAAGTTAATGGAGCCGTGCACTTCAAAATAGGTCCATAGCAAGGAGCCGTTTGTTTCAGTACGACTCCTTTCAGCTGCCCACCCAACATCAACTGCTAATAAAACGCTTGAGGAGGCGTTTTGAAAAGAAAAAACTTACATTTTTTTAGAACAGGGTAGAAAGATAATTATGAGCCTTTGATTGATATCCAGACATTTTTTGCGGAGACACAATCCTGTTCCCCACTTGTATTGGAGTGGACGGCGATATCTACTTCTGGGCCACATGAAATGACGGACCCCCGTCCACTGCCAGCTTAAACAGCTGCAATACCAGGCTTGGCCTCTCAGCACTGGTGGATTGCGGAAGTAAGCGCCTATCCTGGGGGCCTGCAAAGGACACTCGAAGAAATGGGACGGTCTAGCCTACGGAGCATTTCCGGTTTACGTAACGAACCGTTACCGCCCTTTATCTCGCGTGACCACGGGCTGCTCCTGTCACCTAGCAACCCTGACAGCTGACCTGACCTGTTAGTAAACAGAAGTTAAACCGGACAGCGCGAAAAAAAGAACGTTTTTTGAAAGTTTTATTGTTGTATATATGTTTTATAAATTATATACGAATACATTAGTCAATACAAAAAAGTTAGTTATGGTTTTAATAAATAGTTAATCAAAAAAGTTAGTTAAATAGTTAGTTAAATAAGTTAGTTTCAATAAATATGTAAATAATAATAAACAATGCGTTAAATATAACGGAACATAAGTTATTTGTCCACCAAACACTCAAATTGAGAAAAAACCTATCCATTCTTTCCCTTCTCTCCTGGGCTCTTCTCTCCTCTGCCTCCCTTTGTAGCCTCATGTCCTCTTTTATTAACTGGAACATTTACATTTTACATTTAAATTTAGGGCATTTAGCAGACGCTTTTATCCAAAGCGACTTACAATAAGTACATTTGTCGTAAGAAGTGCATCAATATATCGCCGTCGGTACAGAAAGGATGTTCATAGAACCAAGTGTAAGTACCACAATCGCTAGGCTAATCAATTCCCTGTGTTTCAGGCATGATAGCAGCTACTGCAGTTGTTACACAGTTAAGTACTATAATACAATACAATACAACACAGTGTACAATAGGGCTGCTCGATTATGGGAAAAATCATAATCACGATTATTTTGGTCAATATTGAAATCACGATTATTCAAACGATTATCTTTGAGTCTGAAAACGTGTTGTATTTATTCACCATGTCTCTTCCAAAAAAAACGTTGTAACTGAGAACTTTGAAATTACGCCTTAAGAAAATACACAAAATGGTCAAAAAGAAAATGTTCCAATCTAAAATGATATACAGATATGTGTCCAGCTGTCCTGACCTTTCTATAAATCATGAAAAAATAATAAAAATATATAAAAATAATAATTAACAAAATATCGGATAACTCGATTATGTTAATTTTCTGATCGTTTGACGCTAAAATCGTAATCGCGATCAAAATTCGATTAATCGCCCAGCCCTAGTGTACAATGGTGGCCAGAAGGGGGAGGGTGGCTATGCAGAGTCGAGGTGGACTCTGAACAGGTGAGTCTTGAGTCCTTTTCGGAAGATAGTGAGCGACTCTGGAACATGTCTTCCTCTCTGTCCCTCTTTCTGGACCTTGGCCCTCGCTGTCTTTCCTCCTCCTGATCCTTGTCCTCCACCTCCTGATCCACCACTGCTGTACTTGCTGTACTTGGCCCTGGTGTGTTCTCAGGGATGGAGGCAATTAGGACAGGGGGGTTGGTGGAATGCCTCTGTCCCAATACCTCATCCATGGGGACAAACCAGGGGCAAGTGGCAGCAGTGGGTTTCCCACCTACCCCCTCTCCTGACCCTGGATACTTGTCCTAAGGCAGAGGAAATCAATCATGGCAGTTAACAACAGCAGTATTCAAACAAATTTCAGCATGGTTAACTTGCATGGTTAAAACAAATAATGTATATTTAAAATGACATGTACATACTTTATATATTTTTTTAAATTGTCCCATTTTTTCTTTGCCTGCAGGGGAGTCACCTTCCCCTGCAGGCCTATTTTCTCCAGAATTGTCCTAAACACAGAGACATTATTAATCAGAGAAAACAGGAGACACATTTATCAATCATGTTAATAGCCCATGTTAACAATAGGCCATTTATAATATATATATTTGACCATCTTGTAAAGGTTACATTTAAATTAGCCCTCATCCTATATGAAGCCCATAATAATAAGACAACCAGTAGAAGTCAAAACACCCTTTTTCTTTGTGTGTTTTTCTAGTGCTGTCTAGTACTGATGCGAGCTGTGACTTTTTTTTGTCTTTCTTTCTTTAATAACCCAAAATAGGACATCGTAGTAAACGATTTCTGGGGATGTTGTATCTGTCCTGCTGTTTAATGAGGGCAAATTTAACTAACCTTTACAAGATGGTCAAATGTAGAAATGGCCTATAATAATTTTTATAAACTAACTTACGATATAAATAAACAATTGTTTCCTTACCCCCAAACCAACTTGCTGAGTATTTCGCCCCGGTGAACAGCTCATCGTTCTCCCCCCTCAATAGAATAAATCGAGCAGTATGCTGCTGGCTCCCTAAACCAAAACCAAATGTTAGAATTAGTTTTGCTTTACACTACCAAACAAAAGCAGCTTAAATAGCAAAATAACCAAGTTAACTGTGTACTCAATCCCAACGTCTGTAACGTTACGGTCTGAAAACCAGGGTCCACAACCTGTGTTCGCGTTGGTCCATTTATCTAACGTTACAGAATAGCAAATTATCTATATAATCGCCACAATTTCGGTAAATATAACCATTTTGACCTCTTAAATTTGAAACTATAGGGCTTAACGGGTGTTCTTAGTTAACGTTACAGCGTCACTAACTGTAACGTTACCTTACTTATATTGCCTATTACTTTAATGAAAAAAGTTTTAAGGGCCCTTGTTTTTTTTAACATTTGTATCGTCAAATACTCCAGTGACTAGAAACCAAATACTTACATTTAAATGCAAAACATAAATCGCCATTCTCCGCCAACTCCATTGATTGAGTGCGCAATGAATCTTGGGAGGGATACGTTGGGCCGTGAAGGATCTTGGGATACGTTGGGCCGTGAAGGATACAGCCGATGCATCCTTCAAATCCGGGAAAAGAAGGCTGCATTCGTAGGCCGCATTTGAAGGACCCTTGGAATTGGGACAGCACTTGGCGCGTCGCTGTGACGCAATCGGCGTCGACGCATCCTTTGAATGCAGCCTTCGAAGGATGCATCCTAGGAATTGGGACACAGCCATGATGTAGCTCAGCATGCAATGTCAGTGTATGACCAGAGAATGCAAGTAGGTCTATCTGCAGCCGGAGCCACTTGCCAAACACGCCCTTTGCTCTGCCAGACACGCCCATTGCTCTGCCAAACAGGTCAAGTCTATTTTCAGAAATGTAGGGGGATATATGAGTGGCCCCACATTGAATGGCATGACCCAAGATACGCCAGACAGAGAGGGCGCAAATTCGAGCCAAATATGTTTGACAGTGGAAGGATTTACATGGTTGCTTGGGTTATAGACTTCAAGACCCCCCCCCCCCCACCCTCTTTCTCCTTTAAGTTCGGCGCCGAACAACTCGGCCCATACCAAGTGTGACGGGATATTGTTGGTCAATGAAATGATTGAATAAATGTTCAACATGCATGCATGTAGTCTACTACTTTGACTTTCTAATGTTCTGGCGAAATTACCCAGGTTAAGTGCAAATATTAATCATATATAAAGCACATGCATGCCTTTTTTTAATAAATATCCTTAATACATAAAGCGGTGCAGTAAGAATTAAATGACGCCGTAAGTAGTTTTAAGCACTACTTATTAATATTAGACTAAACAAGGCTCGTAATGGTAGGTAAAACTATACTTAATTAAAGCATGCAATTGTGTTGTAGAACAAAATAAAAAGAAAACGTATGAAGTGCTTGCATGATATTGAAGCCAAATTACAAATTTGCCATTAACGTGTCTGGCGGACGGTACCACCTTGTCATTTGTTTACCCAGGTGCCATAGCAACACCATTGCTACCTCTCATTGGCTGAATCTTTGAGAACGTTGTAGACTCAATCAATCTAAGGTCGCGGGGAGACGAAGCTCTGTTCGTTTGTATATTTTATTTACGTGACTAGGGCTGGGCGATATGGGCCAAAATGAATATCTCGATATTTTTTTACTATATCTCGATACACAATATATATCTATACACGATATATATGCAGTCTTACAATTAAGATTCAAATCCAGGTTTCTATTTCAGGAGAAAGATGGATATTCATCCGACAGCCAGCCAGCTGATAGCAGCTAGCACTAGATAGAAATCAATAGTGATGTCGTTACTAAAAAACAAAGCTTTATCATCGGCACTAGTGAGGATTAAAAAAAAACACTCTGTAAGTAACATACATAATATATAAAACATTCGCGCATTTCTTTTTTTTTTTTACATCAGCCCACTAAAACTCTCTGTAACTCGGGCATTAAGCAAAAAAAAAAGCCTTACCTCCAACAGCTGGTGTTATCGTGCAAAAAGGGAATGATGCGCAAGTGCCGAAGTGCTTCAGAAAACTGCAGTAAAGCAGTACCTCTGACAGTATGACAATGTGTGACGTCATTGCATGTTTTTAACGCCTTTTTAAAGCAGATACGTGACCTTAAAAAATGCAATATTCATTTATTATCTCAGTCCCTCCTTTTGAAGGCAACTTTCAAATCACTTTACAAAAAAATTACATGGTGAGAAACGTGGATTCTGAGGATAAAACCCCGTTGGCTCCCATTCATTCTGGACTCACCGGCGAGCGCCCCGCTTGGTCAGAGATTATTACTGCAACCAGTCCAGAAAACCGGAACTAACCAGCGAGTGCCCATTCTCCTCATATTAGACCTTCTCTGTATGACTTTGAACGAAAATATTAAACAGTCAACTCTTCAGCATGAGTTCCTGAGTTAATCATAACCACAGAGTTAGGACTCATGACACTCTATGAGCGATGCCATAGGGCACGTGGCATGCAACTGTCCCCAGCTCGAACTTTCTCCAGTATCGTCCCTTTTGAGGCCCCACCCAGGGAAAGAGACTCGTCATCTCCAGGCCCCACAATCGAAGAGTGTTCAGAGCCCGGGTCCCTGAACTGGCTGCACTGCGAGCTGTTATCAAGTGCGAATAGGACAGTTCATCCGCTGGCCTTTGGCATTGAAGCAAAATAAACATGTAAAAAGCAGAGTGGACATTTACCGGCACATGCGGTAAAAATAAACAAAGTTAACACTTTACTCACATCAGAGGCAAAAACATTATTGATAATAAAATCATGACAAGTGAATGACATCCATGCAGTGTCTTGACAGAAATAGAGAATGATGTGACAATGACCTTGATAAGTTACATAAGGGTACATCCCAACAGAACTGATCATCCGCCTTATATTTACAATATACTAATTAGTGGTGGGATAAAATCGATAGAGTGATTTATCGTTGCCCTTCTTCGTGCGATACGAGAATCCTTACGCTAAATATGTTTTAAGCAGGATTTTAAACGGGATTCAAGGGAAATCGGACACACAAGTGGCTCTGCTCTATTTTCCTCATGGTAACCTACCTCGATAAATAATGAACTTTTTCATTTCACTGTATACGTGTGACAAACGCTTTGCTGTGTTGTACTTATGTATTTCCGTTTCCCATTTATCTCTTTCCCCAGTCCACCCCCCCCTCAACCCCCAATAAAAAAAAACTCGTAGACAGCCGTAACATGGGTCTGCGTAAGTATCTTCTCTTTAACATTTTTGGTAGAAAGGTTTATTCAGCGTTTCGAATAGATCTATACTAAAGAGAAATACAACTTTAAAATTATATTATTAATAATATTGTTATTGTCCTTTTTTAGTAACTGCCGCAGTCGTTGGTACACTTGGTGCTGGTAAGCAATCTCTGGAAGTCATTGCCCTGTTTAAAATAAAGCCCGTCAAACAATTTGCTTGTAGGCCTAAATCAAATCGATTTGATATCAGATATGCTTTGTGTTGAAATCCTTCCATGTAATTATCATGTTGTCAAGTATGCTTGTCTGCTTATCTGTTACGAGGTGGTGCCGTGGTCGCTGCCCCTTTCGTTCTGGGGGCTGCTGGCTTCACCGCGGCCGGAATCACCGCTGGGTCATGGGCTGCAGGCATGATGTCAGCAGCTGCCGTAGCGAACGGAGGGGCGGTGGCAGCGGGCTCCACAGTGGCCGTGTTGCAGTCACTAGGTAGGCCTATATGTGTGGCGACTCAAAACAGACGCACCTAACTGATTATCATTAGCCTATTGGGTCTATGAAAGGGAGTTCACACTAACAACTTTAAAAATATATTTATTTCCTTCTTAAGTAACCAAAAATCAACCAGTAACATTAAAGAATGAACGTTGGTCATCAGCATGCGTGTCCAGGTGAGGTCAAACTACCAACAGCTCTGCAGTGTGTGGAGTATATGGTGCATGCGTGTCCAGGTGAGGTCAAACTACCAACAGCTCTGCTGTGTGTGGAGTATATGGTGCATGCGTGTCCAGGTGAGGTCAAACTACCAACAGCTCTGACTGAAGGTAACCTGGAACAAAGGGTAGCGCAAACCAACAGGAGAACATAAGAATGACAAACCAGCAGACTTTAAATAATTTAGCACCGGTGCACCATATCACCTACAATCTACAACAGGCCTGTCAAACTCAAATACCCAGTGGGCCGAAATAAAAAACTGGGTCCAAGTCGAGGGCCGGACATGTTCAATATTTATTATGAACTTAAGTTTTACCCATATTGAATCTGAAAGTGCCCTAAAGCTTAGGCTTATTAGCTATTGCAATAAGATATATTCATTTGTAGGCCTAAACATGAACTCAGCCTTAGTTTTACACATATAAATAGATATGTAATCTGAAACAAGGAGTCTAACTCAGATCAAATTTCAAAATAAAATAAAAAATACACTAATTTTACATGCCTCAATTAAAATCCAAACTTATACAAAAGTGCAAAAAGGAAACCTATGCTACATTAAAACTCAGTTTCCTGCACTGGGATTTGCCCTGGTGCCTGAATCTCTTCTTCGACGCAAGTTCCTCAATGTTTGGGGTCAGGCTCTGCGCTGAGGAAATCCTCAGGATTGAGTGAAGGTGTTCATCAGTGACACAACTCCTGTGTGTTGGTTTGTTCAACTTCATTACAGAGAAAAGTTGTTCACATAGGTATGTGCTACCAAACAGACCATTTGAGCAACTTGAGCACACAGCTTGGGCATTGTGTCAGGGATGAAACGTGGAAACTGTGCAGCACCAACAGAGTCATACTTCGACTTGAGTGTGTCGCTACATTGGAGTTCGATCAGCTCCATTTGGAGGTTGGTTGGTGCGCTTTCCATATCGGCCCACGCAGAAAATATGAGGACATGTATTGTGGGATAATTTGAGATATGTTCATATTAATATACGCAGTATATTCATAATATTGTAATGACCACGGAAGAGGCAGTGAATGAAGTATTGAATAGACAGATTTATTAGATAGGCCTACCTAATAAAACGTTGGAACACACAAGACCGGAAACATAGCAACGCCGGTAAACAAACCCCGAGAAGCCCAATCCCTATGAGAGCAACCCGCGCTACGGCCATCCGGAGGCGCACAGAGCTTTTGGCCGTGATATTATATATACAAATATTATATTATATACTATTATATTATATAGCTTTATTAATCGCTAAATAAATAGTAGCCTATGTGTTATTTTTATTATTAATTTTTTTCGGTTTTCGTTTACTGATTTTTCCTAAACGGTTATGATTTACTAACCGGTTACACGTGTACACGTGTACCCGGTCACGCCCCTAGTTCAAACCTACTCTTTTGGGCTTCAAAGTCGGCAAATCGGCGTGTGAAGTCGGCGCTAAGTATGCCGAGCTTTTCAGCAAATTGTGCACTTGGGAACACGGAGACCTGCTCTTTCATAGTTTGGCAGCACGGGTAATGGCCCAGGTAATGGCCCACTACCTGTAGCGCTTCTAGACTAGAGCGCTACAGGTAGTGGGGGCTGGGCTCGCGTTTGCGGGCCTCGATTGACGTATACCAGCGCAGCAGCAGGGCATTGTGGGACTTGCAGTTTTAACACTGAAATGCGATAAACCGGCGGGCCAGTTCTGATCGATATTATCTGGCGGGCCAAATTAAATAACACCGCGGGCCGAATTAGGCCCGCAGGCCTTGAGTTTGACAGCTATCATCTACAATATCACCTATCACAAACCAGTAGGTCATGTTGAAACCATTTCCGGATACGTTTGATAAGTTCATATTTTGTATGTTTTTTACTTCCTTTTTGGTGGGACAATAATGGAATAATAGGCAATGCAAACCAGGCGTTTTTGGGTGTCTCTTTATAATTTTTTCTCTCTTGGTTGTAGGTGCGGCTGGTCTGGGAACAGCTGCTACTGCTGCAGTTGCTAGTGTTGGGGGAGCAGCTGCACTGGCTCTGAAAGGAGCTATAAATGGTATAAAATCACTTGTACAAACAAACAATGTTGATTAAGCTTTACTTATTTGTATTAGGCTAAACAGCATTGCATTTTTTTGGGTGAATTGTGTACAAGTAATTCATCAAGTTTCCCCATGTGCATTAACAATCCTTGATAACAGAATGGAGTGAGTGACTATCATTTTATGTGTCAGTTGACCTTGTTAAACAGAATTGCTTGATGCTAACAAGATTAATGTAGCCATCTAAACTAAATCCCATTTAAAAAAAACAACACCACAACAATGGACAACACATTAAGAGAGAGAGAGGGTGGAAGATGGCAGAGGATGATTTGTCAGATGTTGTAGGTGGTCCTGAAGAGGCTAGGGGCGGCGATGGCGAAGGCTCTGTCCCCCAGGGTGCGGTACTGGGTCCTGTTGGTTGGGGTGAGAAGGTTGGCATCAGCGGCGAGTGGGGGAGTGGCGAATGGCGATGGAGGAGATCTGTTATGTACGAGGGCGCAAAGTTGTTTAGCGCTTTGAAGGTGGTGGGGAGGATCTTGAAATTGATGCGTTGTTTTATGGGAAGCCAATGAAGTTGACGGAGGATGGGAGTGATGTGTTCTCTGGAGGGGGGAGTGAGTAAGTAGTCGGGCAGCAGAGTTTTGTACACATTGCAGTTTTTGAAGAATAGGGGAGGGGAGGCCATACAGAATGCTATTCCAATAGTCGAGTCTACAGGTGATGAAGGCGTGGATTAGTGTTCCGGCAGCTGAGGATGTGAGAGTGGGTCGAAGGCGTGCAATGTTGCGGAGGTGGAAGAAGGATGTTTTTCTGACATTGTTTATGTGGGACTTGAAGGAGAGCGTGGGGTCCATGATGATGCTGAGGTTTCTGACCTGGGGGGAGGGAGTGACAGAGTGACCATCGATGCAAAGTGAGAAGTTCTGGGAGGTGGGGAGGATGGATTTTGGGCCAAAGATGATCATTTCAGTTTTATTGCCGTTGAGTTTGAGGAAGTTGTGGTTCATCCAGGTTTTGATGTCAGTGAGACAGTTGGTGAGTGGAGAGGATGGCAGGAGTAATGGCTGTGGTGGTGGTGATGTACAGTTGGGTATCGTTGGCGTTACATTGAAATTGAAGACCTTGGGAGGCGGATGATGTGACCTAGTGGGAGCATGTAGAGGATGAAGAGGATTGGGCCAAGCACTGAGCCTTGGGGGACTCCGTGTGAGACAGGGATGGTGTGGGACTTGTGTTTGTTGATGGAGATGTATTGGAATCTTTCAGACAGTTAGGAGGTGAACCAGGAGAGGGCAAGGAGTCAGTAATGCCAATGGATTGCAGACGGCTGAGGAGGATGGAGTGATTGACGGTGTCAAAGGCAGCACTGAGGTTGAGGAGGAGGAGAATAGTGAGGGAGCCGGAGTCAGAGGAGAGTAAGAAGTCGTTGGGGACTTCAGTACTGTGGTGGGAACGGAAGCCGGATTGGAATGTTTCGTACAGGTTATTGGAGAGGAGGTATCGCTTGAGTTGTGTTGCGACGCCTCTTTCCAGTCATTTTGAGAGGAATGTGAGGTTGGAGATGGGTATGAAGTTGTTGGTGTCGTCTGAGTCAAGGCCAGGTTTTTTAAGGAGGGGGTGATGGCGGCAAGCTTAAGAGGTGGGGGAACGGTGCCAACATTTAGGGAGGAGTTGATGGTGTCTGTGGGGCAAGAGAGGTGAAACAGGCTTTGACAAGTTCAGAGGGCATGGGGTCCAGGGGGGGAGGTGGAGGATTTCATGGTGGCGAGTATTTGAGAGGTCTGCTATGGTTATGGACGAGAAGATGGAAAGTCGGTGGTCATGCAATTTTAAAAGGTTAAATACCAGGCCTTAATGAAGTTAGGCGTATAGTGGCTCAATTTCTGAGTTGTCTTGAACACAGTAAGAGTAGAGCTGGATAGTTAGATCCCCTTTGCTATAATGCTGTAACAAAGACAATGCTACACACCACCTAGGTGACTTCTGGGCACCTCCAGGTAAGGGCACAGGATTATGATTTAAAACCGGTTTATTGTAACAGTTTGCAGACAATGATACCGGACCTACTGTTCCGTGTCGCCATGTAGGAGACCTCAACAATGGCTCAGAGTGTGTGTGTCGATGGCTGGTTTGGCTGGTTTAACATGGGCACACTGATTGCTCAATGCGCAACAGGTGTGCAGGGCTCACCTGCCCCAGAGTCTAATCATACTGACTCAAGACATCATCCTCACATACCCCATCCTCACACACCACAAATGCATTTTAGAACATGAAAATAACTTATTTGGTGTGGAAAGGAACGCTCTCCTACATCGTAATGTGCCGTTGCAATCAAGGGGGTAATTGAAATTAATCTGATTTACCCTCCCAAACAGCCTTATGCTTTGCTTATCCATGACAGAAAACGCAAGCACTGAAAGATCTACAGAGTTTGTTCTCAGGTATTGGTAAACATTTCCATGACAAGACGTCTTGTCTAAAAGTCGGCTAAAAGTTTTCTCCTTAGTGAGGTGAGGTTAGTTGAATCGACACATTGATTGATATAAAATGAGCAAGTATAATTTATGGCTTTAATCCAGTTTTTTACTGCCTTATTTTGTTGACCTCGTCATAAATTATGCTGTGCTTGAGTTAAGGTGCAGAGCACCTGTTTGACATCCAAATTAAAAAGCTGTTTTCTTTTGTCAACCAACAATTATTGGTTATTCTGTCTTGTATTTATACATTATGTATATGTGTTGCTTGTTGCTATTTAGTGTTGCTATTTAGTTTACAAACCTTAAAGGGATGTCTGATGCTGGGGGTGCTCTGTAGGATGTAATTCGTCACAGGGGTTACATGACTGGACTAGACCATTCATGTTCACGTGTTCATATTGCTTATTTGCTTAAAAGGGGAACTCTTGAAATACATTGCACTTTCTAAAATGCTTTTTTAACTTTGCCTTTATTTTCCATCTATTTTACTCATTTTTTGCATATGTTTTCTTTTACTAATCTATTATTGTATTGTATTGTATGACAATCTTTATATGTGAAGCAATTTGAGTCTGCCTTGTGAAAAGTGCTATATAAATAAAGTTGTCTTGCCTAAAATAATATTTTCCATATTTTTTGTCCTGAGAATTGAATACGACACTATGTTATCGACCTTCAGTGTATTCGATAATTAAACACTGACAATGTCATCAGAATTTTCAACTTAAACGACCATAATGTTTTTTGTTATGGGTCAGTTGGAGCATTAGACAACCATACTTGACGAGGGTAATGACACTGCTGGAACTTTGTTCCTCTGAAACTCATCACCATTGCAATTAAGACCTGGTGAGACGCCACATCATTAGGTCAAACCAAAGGCAGAGAGGTACTACTACACTACTACAGATCATCACAACTTCAAACCATTGAACACAATGCAGGATCTTTTTGATAATAGCTCAGATTTTGTCTATACATTTGTTTCTTTTTTGGGCGGGATATAGAATATAATAATAAGCAAAGCGAACAAGTCGTTTTTTTGGTGTCCCTTCATAATTATGTCTCTCTTGGTTGTAGGTGCGGCTGGTCTGGGGGCAGTGGCTACTGCTGCAACTGCTAGTGCAGGAGCAGCCATAGACATCTTATATGATAGACGGTGCATCGAATGCTACCGCCTACTGGCGCTGACGAGACGCGGGGCCGCCATCTTGGAGTGGTCATCCGCTCCACTCAGTGTAATCCGTTTGGCTGGAGCAATGAACTGTCAGCGCATTTAATTAATCATACCTCACTGAATACCACTGATTTTCATGCGGTTTTTTGTCATACGTGTAGCTATGATAAAGGCCACATGGTTTGGCGTGTTTTATTATTCAATACCAATTATACCAATAGTACGGTAATGTTAAATCTTGCTTGTGAAAAGTAATCCCCCGATTCCTATTGTGGATGGTCCGCCGATTTGAGCAGGAATACGCTGAACAACAGCCCGGCATCCTGTTTCTGCTGCTGTTGCTGCTCCCGGTTGACCACTCCAAGATGGCGTATTTCTCGCGTCCCAGCAGCCAATGCTCCGTCTATCTATAAGATGTCTATGGGAGCAGCAGCTGCACTGGCTCTGAAAGAGGCTCTAGAATCAGCTGCAACTTAATCGATATGCTCCCCTCTTGTCTAACAGATTTCTTAATTAGGTTTTAGTTATTTGCAATGGGCTTCACAGAATTCCTTCTCAACAATGGCTCAGATAACCCCCACTGTCTCGTTGTGGAAATACAAGAGACGTCAAAGAACCGACAAGAAACAATCGCGTTAGTGTGTGCATTCACACACACACACACACACACACGCACACACACGCACACACACACACGTGGCGCTCGCACGGTCGTGTCTCATTGGCGGGCCAACGTATCTGGGCGGGCCAGGCAGAGTAAGGGGAGGAGCTGGGATGCTTTATGACGACATAAATAAAGACATTCCAAATCAGCGCGCTTGAGCCTCCGTTTTTTCAAAGGCGAGCAGCTTGTTTTACACCAAACGCAAGTTTTAGCCACTGGGGGACCATAGGCAGGCTAGGGGAACTCATATTTATGTTAGAAAACCTCATAAAGTGAGATTTTCATGTCATGAGACCTTTAAACGTTGGTCGCTGGTAATTGTAAACAAAGAGATCGCATTTTGTTGAACTGCTAACTAACAAACGGGTTTATGCGTTCACTGAACAAAGATTATGGAAATAAAAGACCACTTTTCCATCTGTAAAATCATCAGAACCGTTATTACCAACCCATAGACACTAAAAGCCAAAACCTTTCTCACATGCTTGTGTAACAGTGTAAATAATTACGTGTACCCAAGGTCACACTTGCACACCCATCGCGAGTGACGGCTACGCGCACACATGCACACCCATAGCGAGTGACGTAGGACGGAAAGTCCCGCCCAGGGCGAAGTGGCGTCGATTTATTTTAGGGAGTCCCATTTCTATGTTAGCCACTAGAGGGCGCTACAGCCTCATGGATGGGAGTTCAAATGTTAGTTACCTACCTGTTGGAGTCACATGATGTAGCTCAGTATGCAATGTCCGTGTATGAGTTTGAACCGAAATATTAAACAGTCAACTCTTCAGCATGAGTTCCTGAGTTAATCATAACCACAGAGTTAGGACTCATGAAATGGTGTCAGAAGTGACCATTTCGTCTCTCTTGAGAAAGCTGGACATGATTCAGGCTAAGGCATTAAGGGTATGCAGTGGGGATTTAAATCATCACCAGTGCCTGCTTTGCAGGTAGAATTGGGGGAAATGCCACTGGAGTTGAGAAGGAAACAATTGATGGGGAACTATTGGGCTAATCTGCGAGGGCAAAGTGAGTCTCACCCCACAAAAGGAGTGTTGAAAGAGTGCTGGGTTTATGGGAAGTGTGAGAGGAATCATTTTGGTCGGGTGGGGAATGATATAGCGAAAGAGTTTGGTGTGGGTGAATTGAAGCTTAGTCCAACAGTGGTATATCCATCAATGCCGCCATGGAGGATGGTGTGGCCAGAGGTGGACTGGTTTGTGTTGGATATAAAGAAGAGAGAGCAGATAGACCTGGCTAGTGTACCTGGCTAGAGTACAGTGAGTATGTTCATGTTTTTACAGATGGTGCCAAACAACCACAGGAGTGACAGGGTTTGGAGTAGTTGTTCCATCAAAAAGAATAGGGTTTAATAGAAGAACATCAGATAATTTAAGCGTTTATACAGTGGAGATGTTGGGGGTGCTGGTCGCATTAAAATGGGTGGAATCAAGTACAGTTCAAAAAATTGTGATCTGTACAGATTCAGCATCAGTTTTGGCAAGTATGAGGTCTTTTTATTCAAGTAGTCGCCAAGGTTTGTTATATGAAGTTCTACAGTCAATTACGAGAATCGTTCAGCAGGGGAGGCAAATACTTTTTTTATGGGTTCCAGCTCATGTAGGGGTGAAGGGAAATGAGAAAGCCGATAAGATGGCGAAGAAGGCATTGGAGAAGGAAAAAGTAGAAATGAATATCAGTTTAAGTAAGGCAGAAGTTAAAAGCCTGATATGGGGAAAAGTTAACAAGATGTGGCAAGACAAATGGGACAGTGAGGAGAAAGGGAGATATTTATATAATATTCAAAAAAGTGTTAATGTTAAAATAAGGTATAGTGGTCAGAGGAAGGATGAACAAATTTTGATTAGGTTAAGGTTGGGGCACAGTGCACTAAATAAAACAATGAATTTGATAGGAAAACACCCCACAGGATTATGTGAGGGGTGCCAGGTAGAGGACGAGGAGACAGTGGAACATGTTTTAATGTACTGCAGTGGTTATGGGATGGAGAGGGAAAATATGAAAAATCAATTGAGAGAATTGGGTATGCAGGAGTATACTTTGGAAAATATTTTAAGATTAATGAAGAGGAATTGTATAAAAGTATTGTTTGGCTTTTTGAGCGAAACAGGGTTATATGATAGGATATAGAGTAGAAAGAAGGTGTGAATGAGTGAGTGTTTGGATATTTTTGTTTTGATTCATTAACTGGATCAGAAGAGGGCGGTAATGCACCAAGTTGTGGATGCCAACCGCCGTAAAACCCCAAGAAGAAGAAGAAGAAGAAGCAGAAGACCATTTCGGCTGAGTGAGAGAAGAAACAAGTTTGGAGGTGCGTGTTTCCACAGACGTTCCCAGCTACAGGGGGAGAGTGTGGAGGCGTTCGTGAGACATCTTTATGAACTGGCTGAATACTGTGACTTTGGAATAGCAAAGGATGAACACATAAGAGATCGCATCGTCGTTGGAATACTCGATAGCGAATTGTCGCAGAAGCTTCAACTGGAATCGGATTTAACTCTGGAAAAAGCAATCAGCATGACTCGTCAAGTAAGTGCAGTCACACGCAAATTCAAGCAATTTAAGCCGTTTGAGAAGAGGCATGCTACAGGTGGCACAAGGGACTAATGACCTAAACCATGACTCTTCTTGTGACACGTCACACGGGTTCCACGTCTCCTGTTGCCCCTGACACTCCATCTACAGTAGTACCCATCAGCCCGCGGTTTTCTCCAAGGAGAACCTTGGCAGGGAAAGAGGTTAAGGAAACTGTCCTGTTCAAGGACTATGTTTCAAAGTAGAGGCGTTTATCTCCTTTGTTGTGAATGTGCAGCATGTTGACATTTTTATTTTCCGGTTTAATGCAACAACACCCTCTTAAAAAAAAAGGAGGAAAGTGAGGGGTGTGAGAGACAATATTGGTTATAAGAAATACGGAAAATAATACAGTTGTAAAGCAATACATGATGTAATTGTGTTGAAACATTGCAACGATTTCAAATTGTTATTACACTTGACTTGTGTTAAAGGTTGGGTAGGTGATTTGCGAAACGCCAGCAGATTTTGAAAATACACAACTCAAATGGTCCTACCCCCTCTCCTTCAACGCTGACTCTGACTCCACCCATTCCAAGTACCTGGACGCGCAATCATGCACGAGCGCGAACAGAGATGCGCGAGAGCGAGCCAGGCTAGCGTAGGTTTTCGTTTAACAACATGGCACTACATTCAGCTGTAAGTTGCACCCAGTACCCGCGGGAAGTAGGAGTGCTGGGGGGGCTGCAACACCCCTGTCCGAGGCCCTGTCTTATCACAGAAAACGATCATTCTAAAAACTCCGGCCAAAGTGGAGATTTCTGAAAACGCCGGTTATGTGTTGTCTGTCGTCAACGGGGAGAAACGGGATTTTAAGGTTCTGAAAGCGTCACATTATGCACCAGGAAATGCTTAACGTCATGTGAGCGCCCGCTGTACCGTATTGGTCCGAATATAAACACAAACCCCATTGTAAGACGACCTATATTTGGCAAAAAGATTTGAAGACCAGATCCGTTTTTTATGAATAAATAAATTGTATTCATTGAAATAATATACGAAAATAAAAGGCATCGAATAAACACTGCATTGCCACTAAACAGTAGTGCAAATATGCCGTACTGATGTGTACACCAAAGGACTATTCCTGACACTCCTCTGCCCCGCTGTGTTCGCTCTGTCTGTGGTCGCTCCGAACTGTTTCGGCCGTGGCAAAGCGAGTCATCCTCGCTGCTGTCCAAGGCATTTTGAGACGCAGCATTTATTTAATGCTCATATGACCTAGTGCTGAAAAAAGGTTATATGAAAAAGTGTGAGGGTAGCGGTTGTGCGCTAAACTTGTTCTGTGAGCAGCTGGATGTGAACGATCGATTTTCAACTGTCCGCGCATGCACTGGTGTAATTGAGCTGCGCTGCTATACATCTTTTTTTATCAATGTAACGAGTTTGCGAGTCTAGTGCAGGCTGAGTTTTTTTTTTTTCCCAGCACCCCCTGCTGAGAATACGTTCTCGCTGCAATGGTTGGACCAGATGTTATAAACATTAAACGGTCACATAAATCATTACTATTTTAGAAAATGTATGTTTGTTTCATATAATTGTATTGGAAGTCCTGGTTTTCACTAGGGTTGCCGCGGTGTGGGACATTTTCACACCGAGTAATACACTCGTCTCCACACCGGTATTACCGAGTATAAACGGTATAAACTTTGAAACTAGGTCAACCGCCACACAAGCATCGGTTTTTTAGACCCTTCTCGTCCTTCAGTTGCCGCCAACGTTCGAAAGCAGCGCCTAGGATTATTCTTGATTTCAGTTTTTTCTCTTTCAGCGTTTTTATTATCAATTACTCTCTGAAAAAGAGTTTTCCTTCTCTTTGCTGGTGGTGGTGGTGGTGGTGGGGATGGTGGCGTCTTGTCTGCCATGGAAATTGTCTTCTACTGCTAGGTCCAAATGTGGATTAACTAGTTCCAGTAGCTACCGCAGGATAACAACAAACAGGAGCTTGCTCTGGGTCACGAGCTCTGGGTCACGAGTACTGCACGAAGGGGTCGCGCGCGGGGCGCGGGGGAGGGGGAGTGCAGTACGACCGTTTGATTGACGTACTTACTGTCCAATGCAACTCGGTGGCAATGGAAATGATTGGCTGGAGTTTTTCGAGCCCTGCCCGTTCCACAGATGATTGACTTGTTTAATTTTACAGTACTTCTAACTCAGTGGCTGTAAGCGGGTTATGATAAGGATTTCAAGTAATTTTGCAAAAATGGCCAAAAAAGCAAATCACCTATGCAACCTTTAAGAAGTGGCATCATTATGTTTGTTATTAAGCCTGTTGGGCAAACTAACTAACCCGGGGATTCCACCGGACGCGTTACGGCAACGTTACGGCTGCGGCACGTCTTGGCCGCGACTTTGCCCTGCTTGCATTTCCATCGGGCGCGTTACGCCCCGTGCCCACTACCTCCTTCAGTCAACGGAGGTGGGAAGGAGTTGCTGACTGATGGGGGAGTAGTCTTTGCAGAGGCATCCGTCAGCCAATCAAATCGCTTCGCCGGGTTCTTCCCGCTACTTCCTGCTTGTTGCGATGCAAGATGACCCGCTTTCCAGTATCGTCAGAGCCCGAGTCGCGTCACAGTGCTTAAAT